>NC_086365.1:15901162-16136162 GCF_036324505.1 Eleginops maclovinus
CGCCGCTCGAAACTGTGAGACGAGATGTAAATGTGAGTCTTGTAGCTCCGCATGACGCCTGCCGTCAGAGCATGGAGGTGTTGGGTATGGATGGCAGCCTTAAATAGATATGAAGATCCACCCCGAGGAGAGGAGACGTGTTCAGGAGCATACAGGCTGCAGTGTGGAAGTTGAACCAGAGCAAAAAGATGTGTTCCTGAAGAACAGCAGCACAGGTGACAGATATATGGTTTACAGCAACATCTGGAATAACTGCTACATTAAACGGTGATTTACTCAGGATAAAGTACATTAAAATATACAGTTTATTTGTACTTAATCCCACAAACAGCATACTTTAACTTCTTTTGTTTCTATTTCTATTTCTATTTGATCCTTTTTTGGGATATTTTACTCTAACTTCTTATTTTTCATTCATATTTTTTAAATGAATTCAACCCTTTTCTCAATATTTCTCTTTAACTTATGTTTATATTAATAATTCTATTTTATTTTATATTTTTTCTGAGTTTTTGTTTAATTTCTTTTGTTTCGTTGTTTTGTTTTATTTATATTTTGACATTTTTTCTAATTAGATATTACTACAAATATTTCATTCAATTTTGTTTTTATTGAACATTTATAACTTAGCTTATTTTGTTAAATTCAGTATTTTAAAATACCACGTTTCTCTGATACCTCAGGCTAAAATATTACATCTAGTCTTTTTTTACACATCTTAATCAGTAAACGCTACCTACTATGCTTGAAGATTATTGGCATAGCCTTTTCTAATTAATTAGACTTGTACACACACACACACACACACACACACACACACACGTAAGGGTTCTTTATACACTGCCAACACAGCGAGGTGGTGTGCGGTCCAACAGGTCAAAATCCTCTGAAAACTCAGAGAAGCCATTGTTATGTTTGTGGATTTTAATGAGTGTGTGTGTGTGTGTGTGTGTGTGTGTGTGTGTGTGTGTGTGTGTGTGTGTGTGTGTGTGTGTGTGTGTGTGTGTGTGTGTGTGTGTGTGTGTGTGTGTGTGTGTGTGTGTGTGTGTGTGTGTGTGTGTGTGTGTGTGTGTGTGTGTGTGTGTGTGTGTGTGTGTGTGTGTGTGTGTGTGTGTGTGGAGTTGGCTTCCTGCAGCTTTCTGCCTGGGAGGGAGTGTTATCTGTGCGTTAATCAGCGGGGGAGAAAAGGGGGGAGGACGCTCTCCCTCTTCCACCCTGTTTCTCTGGCTCTGTAATAAGGCTTCTTGCCCTAAATCCTTTAATCTGAGCAGGAATGAGGGGCTCTATCTCCTCGGTCTTCTGGCTGAAAGAACAATCTCTCCTTCTTTCCTTCTGTCTACACACACACACACACACACACACACACACACACACACACACACACACACACACACACACACTCTGAAACACAGCCTTCCTTGTTAATTATCCTCCCCTCTTTCTTCCCGTCTATGTTTATGTAGAAATTGAGCAGAATTGCGATTTTAAAAGTTCAGAAAAGTTTTTCAAAATAAAAGCCTGGACCGTGCTTACAAACACACAAAGCTCCATGTGCTCATTTTTTTTGGACACAGCTTTTATAATAAAGTGATGTGCTCAATTGTGTTCCTCCATGCTGGAGAAGAAGCTGTAGGTCTGCTGGATCGGATTCCGGATTCCTCCTTTAAACGCATCTAAACACAAACCATTTCATGCATGCGTTAAAGAAAGTCTCTCTGACCCTTCTTCACTTAAATGTATCCTCATATAATCTGCCCTACAGTCTTATTTCCAATCCAGTTCCTCCAGAATACGTCTTCGAAAGATGATATCTAGAGGTTTTTAATTTCCATTCAGGAAGTGAGGCGATTAACGAGATAGTCTATAATCAGCACGGTGTTCTGATTTGACTCATAATGTGGGTAATGAGCACAGCATCTGCCTCTGGTGGCTTTTAATAAACACATATCTGCATCAGCCATCAGAAATCAACATTTTTTAATCATGTTTCATGCATTTAAGTTGCTTGATATTCAGGTCGTTAAAGGGGAGCTAATTATTTATTAATGACAGCACAATTAGGGAGAAATATTCCTTTGTGACGGAGTTTAAAATACTGGAGAAAGTTTGAGATCAAGGTTCATTATTACCCTTCATAATGTGCTCCAAATAAACAAGAAAATGAACTTCACAATAAAAGTCCTAAAAAATCCATATTTCCAAAAGCTGTTTTTTTTAAGTGAGGGGAAAAAAAAGAACAATAATAAAATAAATGTAAAAAATACATAAAACAATTATTAAAGTAATACATTTAAATTCATAAAATTAGTCTTATTAAAATCTTTAGACCGGTTTTTTCTGAAGTGAGGAAAAATATAATAAAAAATAAATCACTTATTTTTGTTTTTTTAATACAAATAATTCATTTCTTTTTAAAACACAAAATCAGAATATCATCATTAAACTAATATGTTGGCAATACAATTAATTTTAAATATAAATCTGATATAGAAAAGGAGTTTCCTCGTCTCAATAAGACTCCCCTGGTTAAACAAATAATAACTGAAGTAAAATACTGGTAGTTTATCTCCAACCAGTGAAGAACTAAAACCAACACTTTTAGATCAGTAACTCTTTAAAGTGACAGGACACCTGCCAGGCTCTTGCGTCTCTATTTCTTTTTAATTCATGTTCAGTTTGCTTTTTGAACAACATCAGCAGGATCTGGAGTCTGTTAAGTCGACAGAAAACTTCGGTCCTGACTTCAGAAGGATTTAGCGATGAGTCTCAGTGAGCTGTCAGGACTCTGACAGTTATCCTCTCGTGATCCGAACGGCAAACAGGAAGCTGCAACAACATCCTTTAATTACTGCGGGAACCCTGACAGAGACAAGAGCGCAGCGGAGGCTTTCTAAAAGTTTTTAGTGAGAGATAATTAGAGGAAAGTACAGCTCAATCTGCAGGGAAGCAAATCAATCACCTTTAATGAAGAGGACAAAAGGACACCTGTATAACACATACATTTCGCCCATATTACACCGTTATTACGCCATCATTACACAAAACACCAATATTACACCTGAATATCGCCCATAACACACTATTATTACACCAGTATTGCACAGATTTGACATCCATATTACAGTTCCATTACACCCATGATGCACATTAACCCAAGCTGTGAAATGTTTGTCTCCCACAGCGGGTCAACCACACACACACACACACACGTTAAATTACATTTGCATTACAGAGGAATTAATCTGTGTGTGAAATGGGATCTTGTTCTCTGTGTTTCCTGTCTTTCACCTGAAAACGTGCTTTGATGGAAAGTCATATTTATTTAAGGAGATTGATTTGCTTCCTCGCCGGCCGTCGGTGGATTGCACTTCATTTCAGAGCCCTGGGAAAATAAATTTGCACCCGCTTTCGATCGGTAATCCATCACGAGGAACACTTCCTTGCATTTAGTTCTTTACTCTTTATATGTAAAAGTATTTCCCAGTCGCAATCAGTGGGAGAGCAGTGTTCAAAGACAAAAAGCGTCCAATTTACCAAAATAAATAAACCCCGGAGCCAAACTAAAAGCCAATCTGTCTAAATGTGTTGTTTCCTTTGTGAAAAATAATGAAATTACTCAGACCAGTGGCAGATTTCTTGGTGTCCTTGGATGCACCACCCTTAAAACTTCCAATTCCAGATGCGTTCTGCTTTCTTAAACCCTTTTATAAACCTTTTATAAGCCATTTTCAATTAATCTACTGCCTGAAAATGGCCAAAAAGCCCAAAGGTATTTCATTTCCAGTTGATTTTATTGCTTTCATGCTTGGAAAATGGATTATCTAAGGTCCCTATTATGTCTAATTCATGCAAAAACCACTTGAAATAATTAAAAGCTAAACAACTACGTATATATTAATGAAAATGAGGGTCAGTAATGTGAAATATTATTTAAAATACCTTGAGTTTTGATTTTTTGTGGTGGTCATTTTGGTTTTTGACCATAATTAGCAAACACCAAGTTACCTAGCCATAACCGACTAACCAACTAGCTAAAAACTTACAAGTGGCCCAAACACTCAACAGAAAGTATTCAAAATGTATTTTACCAACCATTTAGCTTCAGCTTTTGAGCCCCTTTGCTCAAAAATCTTCAATAGAGCTTTAGATGTTGTGTTTCCTGATGAACTAATGAGGGAAACGCTGTTCTATATGCCCTCATTTCTGTCATACAAATGGTAACACACCACTTTTTGCTGTTGGTTTTTCCAATACTACCAGTGGGTTTGTGTGAGTGTAACTGGTTAATGAGTTCCTGTATTTACAGCCCATTGAATCTTTGTCCTCACACAGTCGTTCCTCTGTGTCTCTTCTCAGTCTTTTGTTTGTTTTCCGCTCGCTGTGTCCCCGCTGAGACATTACCCACTGGTACTATACAGAGACGAGTGTGTGTGTGTGTGTGTGTGTGTGTGTGTCCTCAGTCTGCAGAGTAACTGCCGGCCTCTCAGACCTTCTATCATCAGACTAATCCTCTCCTCAAAGGTCGACTTATTAGCGGGTCTTACTTTGTCATCGTGTAATGATGTGCACTTACAGATTATTACGGAGCGGGGGGGTGAGGACTGTAGTTATATGCATCCTCTCAGGTTTCAGCGGCAAACAAATGATGTCCCTTTTGCACATTTTGCACAATTAGAGGGCTTATAGAGTCCCAGACTGATGCATCTCATGTGGTGGCTCCATGTACTTAGATTATGGACAGTCGTAACGTGTTTTCATGTCATTTTTACTACATTTTAAAACTTTTCCAGCTCTTCTTTTATTAGATCATTACAACCACATAAATGATCATTATCTATAGAAAATGTCAGTGTGAATATTTTGTGATGATGAATCCTATCATAGCATCCCGATAACGACGTATTTCCTCAAAGAAATGTTGTGTTATTTGATTTTCTTTAAGTGTTTTAAGGCTTTTACTTGTGTCTAAACATGTTAGGTTTTACATTTTAAGGGTTGTTTGTGTATAAGTATCACAAATACACCTAATAAAATCTATTCTAAGGTACTTTTAACCACTCATACAAGCATTTGTGATGCAAAATCAGTTCTATAATTTCAAATATATATATAAATATGTTACCTTAACAAACATCTGGCGACCCAGACATATTTTCTTGCTAGACATCTGATTTATAAAGCATACAGATGTTTTCTAGAAATTACATATTGTTTTTTCCTCTATTTATGCACGTCTGGAAGCTCCTCATGGACTCTGTGTGTGTGTGTGTGTGTGTGTGTGTGTGTGTGTGTGTGTGTGTGTGTGTGTGTGTGTGTGTGTGTGTGTGTGTGTGTGTGTGTGTGTGTGTGTGTGTGTGTGTGTGTGTGTGTGTGTGTGTGTGTGTGTGTGTGTGTGTGTGTGTGTGTGTGTGTGTGTGTGTGTGTGTGTGTGTGTGTGTGTGTGTGTGATCCTCTTCGGTCTTTCAGTTTTATGCTCACTTCGTCTCAGCCTCGCTCTCCTCCAGGCCTCTTCATTACCGCCAATAAGAACTCAATTTCCCCCGGGCGCGGCCAATCATATCGCTCGTATCCCCCGCAGGCCCGGCCAATCAGCTTCAATGTTCCTGCAGCACGGTGCCATGAATGGCTAATGGAGCCCAGCGGTCGCCGTGAATGTGAATGAGAGGAAAATGATTAGCCGTGAACAAGAAATCCTTTTCTCGACGGTGTCAAAGTTTAGAGCAAGAAATTGAAGAAAAAAACAAGTTGTTTTTGCCGAAGAAAATTGCAAGTAAACAGGTGTTTTTTACAGCCTGCATCATAATATACATATTTAACTTAATTTACCTAACAAATGAAGTTGTTTTCAACCCAAACCGTTTGCTTTTGTCAACAGAACCAATTTAGTTTTGTTGAAAAACACCCAATAAAGACAGGAAATGCATGTGAAATGTCCTTAAAGTAGCATGCTTCTATCTGCCTATACATCTCATTTGTGCAAATATTCCAGACAAAATGATTCAGAAACATCCAGCAGGTCAATAAATGCTGCTAGGATGTCTTCCTTTCTTGCAAAACCCCATTTTATTGCAAATTTTTGCCCCTTTTTCCATCCGTAAACACTCCTGTATCTGTGTGCTGGGAGTTTACATTGGGCGTAATAGTCTGCTTGAGTATAGCATGACAGCTGAGTCAGTGTGTGACAATAAATACTGAAAAGGCATTTAATATGCAATAAAGACATGAAATGCATGTACACTCTCCAAAGTAGCATGCTTTCCTTGAGGTCACGTTGCTGGATGATGCTGTGAGGATTACATCTTATTTTCACTATTCTCTAGACCAAATCGTTAAAAAAATAACCAGAAAATGTTGCTGCAAAAAGCCTTTCTCTGCTATTGCTTGTTCATGTTTTACTCTGTAACACACCCGTATCTGTCTAATAGGAGTTTAAAATGTGCCATATTTAGATTCGCAGCGACAGAGTTTAACAAACAGTCTGCTAAAGTATTGCATTACAGCTGAGTCAGTGTGTGTGTGAGAACAAATTGGCTGCTACAGCAAAACATATCTGGTAGAAAACGTACTTAACCACAGGGATAAAATACACACACACACACACACACACACACACACACACACACACACACACTCTCGTATATCCACAGGACAGAGAACGACAGCAATCTATGACTCATTAAAATCCCGAGTGCGTACTTTGTGAGAGTCTTCGGCGCTGACCCCTCTGCTGAAAAAAAGTTTGGAGTAAAACTAAATCCCGGAATGTCTGCCAGAGCCGAAGCCAGGGGAATAAAAACCCTCTCAGACTGTCTCTCTCCAACCTCTCCAAGCTTTTCTCTTTCTAACTGCTCTTTGTAATTCACATTGTCTCTCCAGCTCTGTCTTTACATCCTCACCCGCGGGAACGTGTTCAAACCAAACCGACACAAGATCCTCAGGGATGATCTAAACCTCCATCTACGATACTGTCTGTCTGTAAAGCCTGTCTGTCTCTCCAGATGTTGGTGTGTAATTCAGTGTCTCAGCCTGCAGACCTTTGTGCTATTTTGAGTGCATTAGTCTGTCCTAATGCAAAGTATGGAAAAATGCACTTAGAAGTACCTGGAAGGTGCACTTTTTGCACTCAGCAACCACCATCTTGGCTATGAAGCTGAATTAGCCACAATAAGCTACTGTCGGAGTAACAGCACTCTAAAAGTAGAAGTTAAACATGGATTATTGTTCACTATTTAAGTAACACACTTGTGTCCTAAGCCAGCCACTTTACATGTATAGGGTTAATTAAGCAGTCTGTTATGATTTGGTGCAGTGTACTAAGGGAAGTGTCCTAATGAGACACAGTGTAAGTTCAAAAGTAGCATCTAAGCTAACTAAGAGTATTTATTGTTGAGACAGGTTTAATGTCAAGTGGAAAACAACATTTATGCCACATTGTCACACAGGCTTCTTCTTCTTCAGTTTCATAGGGTAAATAGAGCAGTCTGTCCTGATTTTAGTACAGCTAACTGTCGTTGCTAACTAGCTATAATTGCTAACTAGCTCTCGTTGCTAACTAGCTATCACAGCGGCTATTGTTACTCCTCATGAATTCACAGCCTCCAGGTGTGATTTGAGAGAACACTTTCTTGCTCGTAATGAAATGTCACCTCTGCTGTGTTTAATATCGCTGCAGGATGTTATGACATGCAAGACAAGCAAAAAAGACGTATTGTTTACATGAGATATTTGGGGAAATAGGACTATTGTTTGTCTGTTTAGTCTTTTCACAATTAACTGCTGCAAAAAGGCTCTTCTCATCTTGTAAAAAACAGGAACATAGACTTTACTTAAGACATTACAAGATAAATAAAGAAATAGAAGAGTGAGAAAGATATAATGGAAGGTCAAATGCAGTAATAAGTGAAGTAGGCCTATAGACTGCTTATCGTATCAGTGGTGGTCTTGTTTTCTATGAAAATCAAAGTCCTCTAAACTAACCTGGAGCCAAAACGTCCTCCCGTTACATAAGTAAAGATTTTTAAAGTCAACCTGCAACATAAATAACAGAAACACACCCTCCACACCTCTGACTCCCCGTTTATTGCAGTGCTGACACCAGAGAGAAAGCCTGAGGATGAAAGAAATCAAATGAGGCATTGAGGGGAACGAGAGCAGAGACAGAAAGGAAACTGAAGACGGGTTTCTTTCATGTGGCAGATGCAAACATTTATACAGGTCCTGTGAGAGGAGGCGAGGTACCTGCAGTATATTTATACTTTAATGTAGGCGGAGATTAATGACAGCGACACAGAGAAGGGTCAGAGAGGAGGGCTGTTATTGTGTAATGGGAATGAAACACAGCTATGTTCAAAGTAAGATTTATACTGATATAAAGGGTTATAAGGGATATAAATCCACTCAAGTACTGTAATTAAAGTGTGTGAACTTCTATGGTACTATGGATATGTTGTTCTTAATTTGAGAGAGAAATATTGCAAAGTTAAAATTCAGATTGCGATTTTTACGAACAAAATATCAGTTTATAAAATATTATTTATTATTATTTGGCTTAAGAGCTTTTTACAGATATAAGAGGTGGAAAATAACTCAAGTACTGCCATTATTTTCAATTTACAGGAGCTTTACTTGAGTACTATGTTATGTGAAATATTGCTAATATTTTTTCTGTTCATTTTCAGATTTTATGCAAACAAAATATAACACGTTATTTTTTATTTGGTGATTTATTTCTTGTTTTTGTGTCTTTTTTAAACATTATTTAGCAATTTATGTTTTATTTATTTGTCCATTTAATTGTTTGTGTATTATTAATATTGGCGATTATAATTAATTAATTTAGCAATTTATTTATTTTATTTTTTAAATGTATAACAATTTATTTAATTATTTTAAAATATTTATTTAGTCATTTATCCATTTTATTGATTTGGTCATTTTTTTATTTGCTAGGGACCGATCCCGTTAACGAACATCAGTATAAATCAGATGCATTAAACTTATATAAAAGTGTAGATTGATTGGAAAGTTTCAGAGTAGGTAATTGGATTATTAAATCAATGCACTTTTAAGGTCCTTATTTAATTGTAATATTCACAATTAAAGAAACACTTGCAGTGGAAATCTTAATCGTAAAAGAAGTCACACTTTCTAAACTCTGCACCGCCGTCATTAACTCCTGGTATCGGCTGGAGAGGTAATTTGGGAGAGCAGGTGGTACCGAGATAAGACTTTCCACACTAATAAATCCCCCTTTTTTTGCACTGAAGCGAACTGAAGTGAACTCAATTTGGAGAAAGTTAAAAGCCGATCAGAACCATCTGAAAGAGCCAATGATTGTGCAATAAAAATGTCTCATCAGGTGAATAAATGAGCATGATAGGACAGGAAGAAGCAGAGGAAATGCAGCTTTAATTAAGACATATTTATGATGCATTTAGTGAAATTTAGAGGCTGATATTAGGAGTGTAAATGACCTAAAAATAACCCGGTAGTTGCATGAGTGTTTGTGCAGTTTCTACTTGTGTTACAGCCACAGACCTCCGCTATAATTAAACACAGCCTCACAGACTAATGGAAGGAGAAGCTCCGTGTGTCAGAAAACTAATTGCTACACTCAGTCACACACACACACACACACACACACACAAACACACACACACACACACACACACACACACACACACACACACATACACACACACACACACACACTTTCTTCTTTTGTCTTTGCTAATCTAATCTGGCTCAGTGACCCCCTTACACCTCCACTTCCTCTTCCTCTTCTTCCTCCTCTCATCTTTTCTGCAGTAAAAGTAGTTCCTGTTTTTAATGAGAAGCTCCTCGTTATTCCTCCCGAGTTTCTCCTCGAGTTTGTGCCGCTGTAAAATGTTCTGCTTTGTTTAAAAGATGAGAGCTGTGTTCAGAGTTCAGTGGGTTTATTGTCAGAAGCAGCGTGAGCACAACAGTTTACAATTCTGGGTTAATTGCTTTATTGTTTAGTGTTTATTGTCCCAAATAATTGACAAATCCTCGTCCCAGAGCCCCGAGTGAGGTCTTTACATGTCGCATTGCGTCTGAGCATCGGTCCAAAACCCCCAAATATTCAGTCTGAATTGTCCTTGGTTATCCAGTTTAGCTATAAACAAACTTCTCTTCAAAACAAATACGTACTAAAAATTCTACTTTATCTCTCCTTTTTTGTTCCCTGCAGACGTGATGGAGCGGTGGTGGGCGTGGCAGTTTGCCCTGGTTGCCCTGGCGACAGTCCTCCCCTCCCACAGTAAAAACATGGACTCCTTCTCCTCGGAGACGCTCATCAACAACGTGGTGACGGACGCTCGATCGGGCCGGCTGTACGTCGGCGCCGTGAACCACCTGTACCAGCTGACCCCCGACCTGCAGATTGAGTCCCGCACCGAGACCGGACCGAGGCGGGACAACCGGCAGTGCACGCCGCCCGTCACGGACACCTGCGAGGAGGCGACGGACACGGACAACCACAACAAGCTGCTGCTGGTGCAGGAGGCGCGGGACCGTCTGGTGGTGTGCGGCAGCGTGTACCGGGGGATCTGCTCCCTGAGGAACCTGAGCGACGTGGATCAGGTGATCTACTTCAGCGACTCCAAGGGCGAGAAGTCGTACGTGGCGAGCGCCGAGGAGAGCGTCTCCGTGGTGGGAGTGATGTCACACTTCACCAAGGACCGGGACAACTTCACCGTCTTCCTGGTAGGCGAAACGGATGACATATTATGTTTTTTGGGGGGGGTTTCCCTCTCGTGTTCTATGGGTTTTAGTGCATGTAAACGGTCTGCAGAGGCTAAAATCTTAAGTTCCAGAACATGGCAACGTCACTATGGAACACTCGCGCTTCTATTGGCTAGATACATTTCAGCTATTCTTGCAAAATGTAAACAATAATATGAAGTTGAATTTCTCCTCCTCTCCCTCTTCCTCCTCCTTCCTCTCCCTCTTCCTCCTCCTCCTCAGGTGGGTAAGGGCTACGGCAGCCATGACAGCACAAAGCTGATCTCCACGCGGATCCTGCAGGACTCCGGGGACTGGGTGATGTTCGACAGCATCATCGAGGCGTCGGCGGTGCAGGCGAACCCCTTCGTGCTGCGCTACCTGCACGACTTCCGCTTCGCCTTCAAGGACAGCGGCTTCGTCTACTTCCTGTTCTCCAGAACGCTCGGCGTCCAGGACACCAAGAACTTCACCTTCATTTCCCGGATGTGCGAGGACGACCAGGGGTACTACTCGTACACGGAGCTGCAGCTCAACTGCAGCGCCAGCAACAAGTACAACAAGGCGCAGGTAGACCAGCAGACATGGACACACACACGTGGACATTTTGAGGTTTTTAAAGCAAGCTCAATAGAGTGGTGCAGGAATGAGTCCTAAAACCCGGGAGTGAGTCAGCATTTTACCACTTCTGGTTCCCTTGTCTCAGAGTCCGTGGGATTTCTCCATAAGAATTTGGAAAATAGCTCAAAATCGGATCACGTTTTGTGACGACGTTTTTTTTGTCGAGGGAACCCATGCAGCTCACTTCCGGGTCGTCTTTCAAAAATACGTCATCCCTGCACCACTCTATTAATGTTCTAAATCTAGAGAATGGAGGAAGTTAATTGGCAGCCACATGGGAAGTGAGCGTTATTTACAATATTGCTTCACACAGTGTCTTCATACACCTAAATAACAACGTCATGTGGATTTAAAATGCTCTCACATCTGAATTCCCTTGAGTGTATTGCAAATATTGTCAGTATTACATTTCAATCCGCCTCTCTGTCCCCAGGCTGCGTATGTCACAGCTCCCGGAGAAGTGCTGGCTCAGACCATGATGGAGTCCGGACAATATGGAGTCGTTTCAGCCTCCGATAAAGTCCTGTTCGTCACCTTCACCTCCGATGAAGACCCCTTCGGCTCGGCCATGTGTGAGTCTCATTTTAATTGTCCGATTTACCAGAAAACATGATGTTTGATATTTGAGGAAATGGGTATAAATCGTGTGTTTTCTCTTGTTTTTAGGCATGTACCCGCTGAGCTCCATCAACAAGCGGCTGGTCGAGATAATCGGAGCGTGCTACAGCCACAAAGGCATCATCAACGAGAAGCCTGCCGTCTACTCCCCGTACTCGTCCAAATCTGAGGAGCTGTGCAGCAGCAACAACCAGGTGAGAACCCCTCCTCTTTAATGTGATTAAATGTCTATGCGTTTCAGTTCTGATTTCTGCTCTGCTCCCTCAGAATAACAGGGCGCTCGCATATAAATGTGGAGCTGAGTTCCTGCCCTCCCCGTTGGCCAGTAAGGCCGAGTTCGCCCTGACGTCTAAGCCCTCATTGACTCGGAAAGGTCACATGACCGCCGTGGCTGTGGCCGTGGAGATGGGGCACACTGTGGCGTTCCTCGGCACATCCACTGGAGAGGTAAACACTGACTTTATTTACAGTTATTTACTTCTTTAGTTTTGTTTTTTTTTTCTTGTTTGTCTCCTTTGCTTTATCCATTAATTGCATATTGTTATTAATTTATTATTATTATTATTATTATTATTATTATTATTATTATTATTATTTATTTATTTCTTATAGATTTTATTTAGTTTTAATGTTTATTATTATTTTTATTTTTGATAAATATATATTTGAGTCACTCTTTAACATTTAACTTGTAAAATAAAATACATTATCCCTCTTGCATCATATTTGAATAAATGATAAACAAACCTTAAATTAAGTGTCATTAAAGTCACATTTTGTGAATAAAAATCACCATTTATTGAGCCTATAAAACCCACAGTATTTTGCAGGTGTGTTAATGCAGTGTGTGTGTTCCTGCAGGTGCTGAAGGTGCATCTGTCGGCTCATCCCGAGGTGTACGGCCGGGCGCCGGGCGACGTCACCGGGGACAAAGTCAACAAAAACCTGCTGTTCGATACGGGGCTGCAACACCTCTACATCACCACGGAGAAAAAGGTCACACACACTCACACACACTTCATCCGATTGATTCCTCCTTTTATTTATTTTATTAAAACCGTGTCTCTTCATCCGTCACCTCGGTGTGAGGAAGGTCATGTGCTTACTTCTGTTTTAAAATTTCATCCATCACTTAACGAGCCTTTCAATTATGCCCCGTGTCTCGTTTGATCTTTTATTCAACAACAACACATCCGTCTGCGTTAGCTCACAGAAGTCAGCCATTGATTTATTCTCTCTTTGTTTCCCGCTCCGCTTTCATCTCCCGCCCGCCGTCTCTTTATCGTGGAAGTGAAATGGATTCTATTGATTTAGAAATGAATTAATTACTTCAAGAGGGGCGATTCACTTTCATCAAGTCAGGAGACGAAGCTGCAGCGTCTGACGTCTGCTCGTTTGTATTCATTTATTGAAGCGGCCTCCTGTTCTTGTTGTCGGGTAGATTAATGATTTAAGTCCATACCGGGATGTCTCTTTACAAGGGAATATTAAACCAAAATCACAAATACTGTGAAGTGATTGATATATCATGTTTTATTAAATTGTAATGTGACTTACAAGTAACGTCTTATACTTATATACATTTATTTACACTTATTTTATTTTATGTTTTCTGAATTTAATTTGTATTTATTTCACATTTTAATTTTAATTTAATTTGTATTTATTTCACATTTTAATTTTAATTTAATTTGTATTTATTTCACATTTTAATTTTAATTTAATTTGTATTTATTTTACATTTCATTTTATATTTAATTTGTATTTAATTCAATTTGTATTACATGTTTATTATTATTGTATTTTTTTATTGCACACTCATACTCTAATTTCTTTTTTTTTCATGTTTGATTTATCCTATTGTACCTTTTTATTTGATTAGATTTTTTTATGTTTATACAAATATTTTTATTCTGTTTTTTTTCTATTCTTTATTGTATTCTGAAATGGAGCTAGAAAACCCAAATTTCCCCTGGGTTCAATAAAGTATTCTGATAATCCAACAGAGCACTGTCTCTAAAACTCTAACCTCCCTTTTACGTGCCGCACTAAAATGTATCTTGGGTGTAACGCATGATTTATCTCTGAGTCATTGAATGGACTGCTGTGAGAGTAAAACACATGTCCCTGAATGCATCACAGATGTGTCCCCTTGGTTCTTTCTGCAGGCATTTACAAAATAAAATCCCCGAAACGAATCAGGAATGATCAGATTTAAATCACAACCCTCCTCTGAACGTCTCAACGCACCGACAGGAAACATACACTGATATAATTCAGAGTGACGTTCACTTCCTGCTGATGTGATTAAAGACCAAGCATTGCCTGAGATTTTCACAATAAAAGCCTCTCTTGTGTGTGCAGATCACCAAGGTGCCGGTGCAGTCCTGCCACCTGAAGACAGACTGTCTGTCCTGCGTCTCCATGAAGGACCCGTACTGCGGCTGGTGTGTCCTGGAGGGGAAGTGAGTCTGAGAAGCTCTAGACAAACATTAAGAGTTTTCCACCCCTGGGGATGTTTGATTCGCTCACCCTCTGCTTGTCGAACAGGTGCACCATGAAGAAGGAGTGCAGCAGGTGGAAGGAGGACAACACCTGGCTGTGGTCTCCAGATCAGAAGTGTGTTAAGATCCAAGCCTTCGATCCCCCCAACCTCAGCTGCAGGAAGACGCAGCAGGTAGGAAAAGTGTGTTGCAAAGTAAAAATAAAGTGCTTTTCCCTTCCCTGCAGTGTGTTATACAGGTTTTAGTGCATGTAAACGGTCTGCAAAGGTTAAAATCCAAAAGAAATGCATAATATGGCCCCCTCAAGAGTAAAAGTGTCAGAAATACATGAAACCGTTTCTTTATCTGCTGTAACGTAAGCAGAAATGAAAAAGGTCACTAATGACAAACAGTGCCGCTGCTGTTCCTCACATGTGACTCATCAGAGCGATCAGCACTTTCTGGGTGTGACTCGGCATTATTCCACCTTGTTGAGCTGAATCAGCGCGACGTGTTTCGTGTCAGCAGGAATAATTCAGATTGTGTGGAATATACATCTGGCTCACATCCCAAAAGAAACGCCTAAATCATAATGTCACCATGCATCACACACGTCGTTATTTCTTTTGCAACCTTCCCCCGAGGCGGCCCCTAGAGGGTCCACGCACTGGGGGTTAGAAACCGGTTTGAAAATCTGCTGACAACACAGTGAGAGGGTTTCAGGAGGTTTGAATTAAGATTACCAAAGCAGCAGTCATGATAGCAGTCATGATTATCACCTTTAGGATCCTTGGACAAGGAAAGAAGATAAGAAGAAAAAGAACATTTTTATTTATTTTAATTTATTTTAATTTATTTTATTTTATTTTATTTTAATTTATTTTATTTTAATTTATTTTATTTTATTTTATTTTATTTTATTTTATTTTAATTTATTTAATTTAATTTAATTTTATTGTTTTCCTTTTTATTTATCTGTTATTATTTTTTATTTTAAGGTCTTATATCTACCAACACAAAAAGTCCAAGACCAAGTCTTCACTTTAGAAATCACTCTCCTATTTGCATATAGTTTATAATACCCTGACCTGATTGTAATTACAGCGCAGACATAATGTTTGTAATGTCTGATGACTGTATAAATCACTCATCTACATACTGAACACATCATCTGTCACTCCGCTCAAACCAATCAACATCTGACGTCTTAATTGAAGCTAAACTACAAAAAAGAGTTATTTATCTGCACAATGTGTGAAGAGAGGAGCGCTTTTATCCACCGAGAGAACGGCATGATGGGAGGAAGGTCAGCTGCCGCATGTCTAGAAGTGTCTTCCTGCTCAACTGTCTCTTTGATTTATTCCTCGTTAACGCAGAGACTTCAGCCTTCAGTTTCTCCTGCAGTTTAAGCAGAAACCTTTGCTCAAAAACTGACTAAAAAGTATAAATAAAAAGCAGCAGAATGTGAAATTATTTTAATAAGAGCGGTGTTTTTATTTTTGAAATGCCAAGGATTTTAGCAACCTGAAACTTGGAGGTTTTTGCTCTGAATCTTCAATGTGGTACCCAAATCTGACTCGAAATCAGTTCCTAAATTTGCAGCTTTGCTAATTTTGATAACATTTCCATGCCTCATCATGCTTCACAATATGAATTTCTCGAATTGCTGTATTCTCAATGACAGAAATATGGGCCTTTAGCACTCCTAAGCGTTTTGATTAGGACTTTATTTTGTGTAAATCCTGTTAGGAAGAGAAGAGAGATGATGTTTGAAGTGCTCAGTTTGAATTTTGATTATTAGTGCACATTCACACACACACACGAACTGATGACACATACACACACCGTCAGATAAACTCACAATTTTTCAAGGTCAGCTAGTAGGGTTTGGGTTCTTATTTCTTGGAGGTTTTTGCTCTGAAATCTTCGTTTTTCTGTAGCCAAATCTGACTCGAAATCACGTCTTGAATTTGAATCTCTGCTCATTTTGATGAAGGTTTAATGTTTCATCATGCTTCAGATAAAGATGCTAATCCAGGAAAAGTCTCTAATACAGAAATATTGCACATTAGCACTCCTAAGCGTTTTAATTTGGACTTTATTTCCTGATAATCCTGGGAGGAAGACGCTGGTTTTAGGCAACAGGCGACTGAGTTTGACCTCCGCTAACGAGATAATCTCCTGACGGCTGAGAGACCGACCGGCTGCATCCTAATCAGGGAGTTTGGGACTAGTTTGTGATTTTTAATCTGATAAGAAGCTGGGATTTCAGCTTTAAAAGGAAAACTTCCTGCAGCTTTACATTTGTTCTAGAAAGAGGAGGAAGTCTCCGGTGAATTCATTGAGAAGCTTCTCTCTCTCTCCGTCAACGAAGATCAAAAAGTTTGAAATGAAAACTTCAGCGGGGAAATTAAAAACAGCGGAGGTCAGCGAGGACTAATGAAAGAGCTGATGTTTAAACAGCTCCGTTTGAATAGTAATTATTACAACACACACACACACACACACACACACACATACACACACACACACACACACACACACACACAGGCAGACATACGCACTATTTATCAAGGTCAGCCGGTAGGGATGGATTTGCATTTCTCTTTCTCTTACTTACACACATCTCTTAGTTGCTCATTAACAGACACACACACACACACACACACACACACACACACACACACACACACTAGTATTCCCTATTATTTTTATTATTATTATCATTATTTATATTGTTGTTATTATTGTGGTAACATTTCATGTGCATTTTAAGCAATTTTTCCAACTTTTCACCTTATTTATTATACTTTTTGGTGGTTTTCATTTAATACCTTATATTCCACATGCAAATTATTGGTTTAAATGTAAAGAGTAGAAGGAAAAGATAGCTGTAGTTCATCCAAAAAAGCAAGGTACAGGTACCTTAGAGTTGTGTTTTCGTACAGTAATTAGTAGTAGCTTTGCTTTTTAATCCCTATATCCTCTGATATACCTGGATGAACTACTGTAGGTCATTGTGTGCAGTGATGCATATTCAGTAAGTATGACCGCTTTGTGCATTATTGGATTTACAGTGATGAAGTACATTGTCAAGTATTTAATTGATTGGCCAAAAGTAGCCAAACGTGGATATTCCTTATCTGTTTTTTAATCGTTACAGTTCAACTTTGCAGAATATGTACTGTATTACAAAATGAGACCCAAAGAGACAACGAAGAGCTGCAAAACTACTAAGAATAACACACAGAAAAGGACTTCAAATGGATCAAAAAACTAAGCAAACAGACTCAAAAATGACCATAAAGACACACAGCATTATACAAAGACTCAAATGTCTACAAGGGAAACTTTAAAACCCGTAACAAGAGAGGAAAGATTACTACTAAAGACCAGAATGTCTACAAAATGACTCAACATGTCAACAAAATGTCTACAAAGTGACTCAAAGACACAACAGAAAGACAGAAAGACACTGACGGTTCCTCTGCCGCTCCTTCGACCTGCAGGTGGATATCCACATCCCTGCGCTCCCGACCCTGCGGATCTCTGACCGGCTGCAGTGTGTGTTCGGCAGCTTCAGCAGCAATGGGGTGGTGATCCTGGAGGACGGTCAGCTGCAGGTCACATGTTCACTGCCCGACCCCGTGGACATCCCGGCCACCCCCCCTCAGCAGGGTGAGGAGGCGTTAAAAAATATATTCACAAAGCCCAAAGGAGAAGCCACTTTTTAACCTGTGTGTGTGTGTGTGTGTGTGTGTGTGTGTGTGTGTGTGTGTGTGTGTGTGTGTGTGTGTGTGTGTGTGTGTGTGTGTGTGTGTGTGTGTGTGTGTGTGTGTGTGTGTGTGTGTGTGTGTGTGTGTGTGTGTGTGTGTGTGTGTGTGTGTGTGTGTGTGTGTGTGTGTGTGTGTTTCAGACTATGTGTCCGTCCCGGTCCGAGTGATGGTGAACATCAACACCGAAGTGACGTCTGGAGAGTATCACTTCTACAACTGTGCTGCGACCGTCAGGAAGAACCAGAACACACCGTAAGATACACGATAAACACACACACACACACACACACACTTACACAGTCTTAAATCGTGTCTGTGTGTAATACTGTGTGTGTGTGTGTGTGTGTGCAGGTGTATAGCGTGTGTAACCAGTGAGTGGGGCTGCCAGTGGAACGCTCAGGATCACAGCTGCAGCGACGACAGCGACACTGAAGAAGGAGGGCACATCATCAAACCACAACAGGTGTGTGTGTGTGTGTGTGTGTGTGTGTGTGTGTGTGTGTGTGTGTGTGTGTGTGTGTGTGTGTGTGTGTGTGTGTGTGTGTGTGTGTGTGTGTGTGTGTGTGTGTGTGTGTGTGTGTGTGTGTGTGTGTGTGTGTGTGTGTGTGTGTGTGTGTGTGTGTGTGTGTGTGTGTGTGTGTGTGCATGATCTGCTAAGGCTAGAACCCCAAACTTCCGGAACAGGGTGACATCGGCACACTCGTGCTTCTATACGACACATTGTATAGGGTGAAGGGGGCGGGACTTCTCTAAGCGGTTGACCAATCACAACAAGCTGGCCTGCTAACCAATCAGAGCAGAGATTTCAAATGAATAATAATTATTTTCCTGTGTTTTTTTTCCTCTGCTGAAGGCTGGCAGCTGTCCTCAGTTTGAGTCTCCGGAGCCGCTCCTGATCCCGGTCGGATACCCGATCCCGATCAGCTTCCAGGGCAGAAACCTGGACATTTACATGGTGAGACCCGTCCACATTTATCATTATATTTATGAAAGACTGTGTTTAATTTCCCTAATAACCCTCCTCTCTGTGTGCAGGGTCAGAGGTTTTCCATCGGCACGGATCTGATGAAGGACACGGAGCTGACAGTCAAACAGGAGCAGGGGTCAAAGTTCAAATTCAACGGATATGAGGTCAGTGTGGAGGAAATGAAGTATATATTATTATATATTTCTTCCATCAGCAGCTCTCTGTGTTGATGTTTTGAAGCTGCCAGGCCTTCATTATCCAGTCAGACTGTCATTAATGATGATTACTACAATTAGGGAATCATTAGCGCTTAATTCAGGAGTGAATACAAATCTGGAGTCAGTTTATTTTAGTTTTGTGTGGTAAATAAACATCCTGTATTTATAGTTAAGTGATTTTAAGTGTATTTGACCTGCAGTCTCATTTATACTTAAGCTCACACTTCTTATCCACTGTTAAATACATGTAGCTGTAGCTGATGGCGCCCCCTATTGGGCCACAAAGCAACGTAACCTGTGTGTGTGTGTGTGTGTGTGTGTGTTCAGTTCTCCTATGATAAGCAGCAGGAGGTGAACGTCTCCTTCCACATTATAGACAGAGAAACGGAGAGGAAGATTGACAGCACGCTGACAGGTTGGTGTGTCACTCATGCAAACACACACATACACACACTCTTAATCATACACTCCCCCACACACACACAAATCAAGAGAAAGTGTGAACACAGTTATCACGCTGTTTGACTTTCTGTCTTATTTACATTTCAATGCAAGACCAATTATGTAAATAAACTTGAACTACTTCTTCTTCTTCCTCCTCCTCTCCTCCTCCTCCTCTTCCTCCTCAGTCTCCCTGTATAACTGCTCGGTGGACAGGGAGGACTGCAGTCTGTGTAAACACGCTGCTGCTCAGTACGAGTGTGTTTGGTGTTCGTCGTCTCATTCCTGTGTTTACCGGGAGTTGTGTCCGTCCCATCAGCCGGCGCAGTGTCCGCCCCCCGAGATCACCGACGTGAGTTAAATGAAGCCACTGTATCACAAATCCAATTACCCCCCGGGGATACAACGAGAATTTATGATTTGTCTAAAACTCTCGATATCGAAATAAAATATTTGTATTTATTTATTTTATTTATTTTATTTATTTTATTTATTTTATTTATTTATTATTTTATTTATTTATTTATTTTATTTATTGTTTTGTTTTTTACTTATTATAAAATGTAATATTTATATTTCATTTACTGTTTAATTTATTTATTTTATTTGATTTATTTTAGTATTATTTATTTGATTTCTACTAAAAACATGATTCTGAACTTCAGAGGTTTTAAAAAGTATTTTGTTCCTGTTTCTCTTATACTGTGCATCGCAGCAGAGCGAGTCCTCCCACAGTCTCAGAGATTGAAGCTGCGATCTGTTCATGTTATTTTAAAGTCTGCCTAGGTGTGAACAGATACAGAGATATGTGAGCAGTTAATTCATGCAGTATCACCTCCTTCCTCCTCGCTGTTACAGAACACCAGACCACTTTTTGACAGGAATCACGTCTGAAGTGTAGATAAAAAATAAATAATAAATGCCGCAGCAAATTGCATGCAGGGAGTTCAGAGGGAATAACTGGAGAGGAACTGTGCAAGGAAAAACACAAGGAAGCAATCACATGGATGAGTGAGGACGAGGAGGATTTAAAATGTATCTGTGAGCAAATCAGATTGTGTGAGATGACAAAAAAGAACATAACTCACTGTTGGTCGTGGTTTTTATCCTCAAAGCTGCATAGATAAAGGAACTACAGCACGGTCACATGACTTCACGTCACCACCGCTAAGCTAAAGGAGGCTAATGTTGGGCTATAAAGGAACTACAGCACGGTCACATGACTTCACGTCACCACCGCTAAGCTAAAGGCGGCTAATGTTGGGCTATAAAGGAACTACAGCACGGTCACATGACTTCACGTCACCACCGCTAAGCTAAAGGCGGCTAATGTTGGGCTATAAAGGAACTACAGCACGGTCACATGACTTCACGTCACCACTGCTAAGCTAAAGGAGGCTAATGTTGGGCTATAAAGGAACTACAGCATGGTCACATGACTTCACGTCACCACTGCTAAGCTAAAGGAGGCTAATGTTGGGCTATAAAGGAACTACAGCACGGTCACATGACTTCACGTCACCACTGCTAAGCTAAAGACGGCTAATGTTGGGCTATAAAGGAACTACAGCGCGGTCACATGACTTCACGTCACCACCGCTAAGCTAAAGGAGGCTAATGTTGGGCTATAAAGGAACTACAGCACGGTCACATGACTTCACGTCTCCACCGCTAAGCTAAAGGCGGCTAATGTTGGGCTATAAAGGAACTACAGCACGGTCACATGACTTCACGTCTCCACCGCTAAGCTAAAGGAGGCTAATGTTGGGCTATAAAGAAACTACAGCACGGTCACATGACTTCACGTCACCACCGCTAAGCTAAAGGAGGCTAATGTTGGGCTATAAAGAAACTACAGCACGGTCACATGACTTCACGTCACCACCGCTAAGCTAAAGGAGGCTAATGTTGGGCTTTATGACATTGAGTTGTCTCATTTAGACAGTTGTTAGCAACTGTTATTTTTTAATTCACCAGTGTGGTATTTACTGAAGTATTTTGTCGTAAATAAAAATGTCTTCAGCTTGTGTTAAACACAGACCTTATTTCAGGCTAACAACCCAAAAAACGTTCAATAAACCACTGACTTCCACACACGGCGACAGAAAATAATAAAATGCTGAGTCATTTTCTGGGTTGAAGACCATATAGCAGAGGTCTCAAACCTTAACAATAAGCTACTAAAATGCTTATACATAGCCATAGCCGATGTAATAATATCAGATATATTTATTATATTATCCAGCTAGATGCTCGAGTCACTCTTTCCTCTTCCCCTGCAGATCATCCCTCGGTTTGGCCCTCTGAACGGACGCATCACAGTGACCATCAAAGGCTCCAACATGGGGATCCAGAGCGACGACGTGAGGAAGATCTCGGTGGCCGGAGTGGAGTGTTTGCAACAGAAGGACAGATACTCCGTCTCCACCAGGTGACACCAGAAACACTAACATGCACACCTCTCTGCGTCACCTCCAGCCTGTGTTTTAGATGCTAACCTAACTCAAATGAAGGACAGCTTACCAAGACTACTTTGCACACAACTTAAGGAAGATGTTTCCCCTAAAATCCCTCACTGTGGTTATACTACTCTAACTTGAGTATGTGTATTGTGTCCGCAGTGTGGTGTGTGAGATCGGCCCTGCAAGGCAAGCCCCCCCCTCCGACCTCCCGGTTGAACGCTCCCTAAGCGGGCCGGTCGAAATGGACGTGGAGGGGGAGAGGAAGGGGACGTCTCAGGTCTTATTCACATACCGGGTACGTCTGAACACACACACTGCTCTAAAAACACCTGTTCTTCCATTGGCTAAGGGGCGGGACATCTCTAAGCAGGTTGACCAATCACAACAGAGCCGGCTAGCTAACCAATCAGAGCAGCTCTGTGCTCTGGTTTCAGACGGGGGGCACTAAATTCATCTATGATTCTGAATATTGTTTTCTCCTTTTTGCCAAAATCTGGAAGTGTCTGCTTGTATTTCGTCTCAGGGAACAGATTTATTCCCTCCTGTTGTGTTGTGTTGTTTGTTCTGTTGTGTTGTTTGTTCTGTTGTGTTGTTTGTTCTGTTGTGTTGTTTGTTCTGTTGTGTTGTTTGTTCTGTTGTGTTGTTTGTTCTGTTGTGTTGTGTTGTATTGTTGTGTTGTTTGCAGAGCTGCAGTTCGTCTCTCTTTGGTTGTTTATTCTCGCATCTGCCAGAACAAATCTGAAACACCAACAAACCAAAAGCCGCTCGACACAGAACACTCTGTCGTCTCTCTGCTCTCATATATTCACACCTTTCTTTATTTCTGTTTCCACCGCACGGTAACTTCTCTCCCTCTCTCACACTGAGCTCCGCTGCTGATTCTCAATTCTCCGAAGCCGTTTTATCCTCCGTGAATTAATATCCGCTCTGGTTTTTGTTTGCCGCTGAACAAACAGAGAACGGAGCGGCTTTAATTAATATTCCTGAAGCACAGAAGCTGATAAAAGTTTGTTTTCAGTTATACTTCAGGAGTTATTTCGCTTTCAAATATGCTTTAGTTTGGATCAAAGCGTTCCTACCTGCAGCCGTTAATGTTTGATTCTCATTTTATATTTCCCTTTGTTTCCACGTCACTGCCATTTGGTTTGATGGGTCTTTGTTTTCATTTCAATTGTTCTCCTTCACAACATGGGGGGGGGGGGGTCTCTGAACAACAACACAGATTTAATAATGTTAAGATAAATACATTTAAAGTCATCCTGAAGTAAAAGTAGAAAAGTATTGGCTTCAAAATTCACTGAAAGACCTAAAAATGTGTAAATAACGTCTGGAAAATATTGGAAAATGTTCAATTAAATTCAGGAACAAATATTAAAATAATAAAAATGAATTCAAATAAAATATTAACAAAAAATAGATGAATAAATAAAATAGCTCAGCATTCATCTCCCTCTTCCTCCAGGACCCCAATCCCCAAGCTGTGCACCCAGTGAAGGGTCCAGCAGCAGGAGGGACAGTGATCACCATCATGGGGGAGGACCTGGACACCGCCACTATAGACGACGTCTCCGTCTCCATTGGGGGGGTTCCCTGTGAAGTGTAAGCAGCTCCTTATTTCACTTTTACACTTTTACTTTCTGAGGAAACTTTGGGATATTTAGACGTATTTCTTTCTCCTGACCAGGCTGACGTTCGGCTCTCAGATCTCGTGTAAGACGGGGAAATATCGGGGGCCCTCAGACATGTTGCCGGTGACGGTGAGATACGGGACAAACACGACGAAGGAAATCCAAACCGCGTACCAGTACTCTGAAAACCCCAAGGTCACAGATTTTAACCCCAAGAGCAGCTTCTTCTGGTGAGTGTGCTTTTAAACGCAGGTTTGATGGGATTCTGTTGTATAAATATGATGGTATATTAGAGCTATTGCAGGAGAAAATACATTCAGAATATACAGGGAGGGAGGGGGGAGATTGTAGGAAATAACGTGAAATTTCCAAGAATAATGTCGTTGTTTTTTTATCAAAACATGTTTTAAATTATAATGACATAAAAAGTGTGTGTTCTCTGGTTGGATGAAGCTGCTCCAGACAAAAATAAACTCTGCTAAAATATGTTTTAAAATAATTGTGTTTCTCTTTTTGTTTCTCCTGTGTGTGTAGCGGTGGTCGGAGGATTGTGGTGGTGGGAAGTGGTTTTGATCTGATCCAGAGAGCCACCATGGAAGTCCTGCACGCCACCGATGAGTTCTCACAGAACCCCGCACCTGTACAGGTAAGCGTGCGCGCGTGCTAAAATACCAAAGTTCCAGAACAGGGTGACATCACTACGGAACACTTGCGCTTCAATACAACACATTGTACTTGATGGGCTAAGGGGCGGGACATCTCTAAGCGGTTGACCAATCACAACATAGCCGACCAGTTAACCAATCAGAGCAGACTGGGCTCAGTACAGACACTAAATACTGACATACACCTGAACATCAGCAGAGAATGTCCCCTTTAACTGAATGAAAGTGTCTCACAGCTGTTTGTTCTGTGTAGTTCGTGCAGGAGTATCTGAGTAAGAACGACACGGTGCTGCAGTTTCTGTCTCCGGCGGTGAACTGCTGCGTGGACAGCACGTTGCTGCGCTCCGTCCTCTGGATGGACGACGAGAAGGAGGAGCTGAAAGGCTTCGACTACCATCCGGATCCCAGCTTCACCCCGCTGCTGAAGAACATCATCACCGAGACCAGCATCATCATCGTCAACGTGAGCACACACACACACACACACACACACACACACACACACACACACACACACACACGCTTTTACTTTGAAAATCTGTGTAATGATGTCATGGAAGGAGACCTACACTCACATAAAGCACTGAAAGAGAAATGTGTAGCAGGAAGAGACTCACAATGATCACAAATGTAACAAATAGAAGCTAAGGGACATAAGAAGTGTGAAAGGATATAAAACTGACTGACGTGTTTTCAGGGGCGAGGTTTCTCTAAAGCCATGACGGCCAAAGAGGCGCAGGCGTTCGTTGGAGACGCCTCCTGTCTCGTCAACATCCTGCAGGTACACATTACATCCTGTTAGCAGTGCTGTTCTTTCCTTGGCTGTAAAGAAATGAATGCCTATAGTGTGTGTGTGTGTGTGTGTGTGTGTGTGTGTGTGTGTGTGTGTGTGTGCAGGATGAT
This sequence comes from Eleginops maclovinus, assembly GCF_036324505.1. Taxonomy (NCBI): domain Eukaryota; kingdom Metazoa; phylum Chordata; class Actinopteri; order Perciformes; family Eleginopidae; genus Eleginops; species Eleginops maclovinus. The sequence continues at coordinate 15,926,688 of NC_086365.1, forward strand.
AGGCTGATCCTGGAGGCTCCGTCCTCTCAGCCCAGGTCCAGATCCAAACGCCAGCGCAGAGACACCACCAACGACCTGCTGGAGCTCGTGGTAAACACAAACACACCTTCAGATATAAATGTGTCGCGCTGATTCAGATTCGGGTAAACCCGAGGTGCAGAATTACAGTTTTCTTGACCTCATTTTGAAAGGGTTTAACATTACTTGAGGAGGAAGAGGGTCATTGGATATTGACTCTGCTGCTGTGTGGTTTGTGTGGTGCTGCTGGAAGAATAATAAATCAATGTACGTTAGGATTTTAAAACATACTCCCACATCTAAATGTTCCTGATTTATCCGAGTTAGAATGTTCTGTTTTATTTTTTGTACTTTTTTAATATTTTTTGATATATTTTTGTTTTAATCATTTTTTAAATAATGAATATTCTGTCTCTGCAGGTGAAGTTCGGTCACGGTGAGTGGATGGTGGGGTCGGTTTACTACGCCCGGAAAGACGACATCCCTCTGGCCATCATCATCCCCGCTGTGATCATCCCGATGCTCCTCTTCATCGCCATCTCCGTCTACTGCTACAGGTCAGATCAAATCATCTATTTGGACATCATACCTCGTGTGTGTGTGTGTGTGTGTTTAGTATATTTATATATGTATGTGTGTTACAGGAGGAAGAGCCAGCAGGCGGAGCGGGAATACGAGAAGGTGAAACACCAGCTGGAGAATCTGGAGGAGAGCGTCCGGGATCGCTGCAAGAAGGAGTTCACCGGTACGAAATATACAAGTGCAAATATGTTTGATTATTCTACTCCTTTTTTACAACCTGAGACTAATTTAAGGTGCTTATTCCATCTGTTTTTATTGGTTAGGATTCATATTTATCATCAGAGTTTATGAAAGGATTAGAAAAGACAAGCAGAAGGAGTTTTAGGGATTATTTCAAAATAAAAAGAAATATTATTTAACCAAAAGTTATATAAAAATAAAAAGGAAATAATGTGAATAAATATAATTAAAGAAAATAATAATAAATATTATAAATGATGAAAATACGATGTAGATAATAATGGCGTCTGTTTCCCCGCTCTTCCCCTCAGACCTGATGATAGAGATGGAGGACCACACCAGCGACCTGAGCGAGGCGCGGATCCCCTTCCTGGATTATAAAACGTACACCGACAGGAACTTCTTCCTGCCCACGAAGGACGGCGCCGACGACACCATGATCACCGGGAAAATACAAATCCCAGAAGCCCGCAAGGCCATCGTGGCTCAGGCTCTGAACCAGTTCTCCAACCTGCTCAACAGCAAACCCTTCCTCATCAACGTGAGTCAAATACAGCTCCTCTGGCTTTAATCATGTATTATTCCCAGTGACCTTTACTCTAGCACCCCCACTTGTCCAAAAGCTTTATATATAATATTTTTAAACATTATTTCCCAAAAAAGGTGGAAATTTGTAATGTATTTCTGGTTAAAAGTGGCTTTTTTAATAGAAAATATGTATTTATTTTTAGCTTTTCCCTTTTATGGATTATGAGCTGCATTCACACCTCTTTTCAACATCAGTACGTCACACTTTTGCTCAAACGCAGTCATGTTTTCAATCTAAAATCCTCCGTAATTTTTCAGTTTATCCGCACGTTGGAGAGCCGTCCGGACTTTAACGCTCGCGCTCGCGGTTACTTCGCCTCGCTGCTGACGGTGGCGCTGCACGGGAAGCTGGAGTACTACACCGACATCATGAGGACGCTGCTGCTGGAGCTGATGGACGAACACGTGCAGAGCAAGAACCCCAAACTCATGCTGCGCAGGTCAGGAGGAAACACGGGAACTAAAAACACATTCAGCTATTTAACAAACACAAAGAGTCGAGGCGCTGTTTACACTGGGTGCTAACTCCTCTGTGTGTGTGTGTGTGTGTGTGTGTGTGTGTGTGTGTGTGTGTGTGTGTGTGTGTGTGTGTGTGTGTGTGTGTGTGTGTGTGTGTTGTGTGTGTGTGTGTGTGTGTGTGTGTGTGTGTGTGTGTGTGTGTGTGTGTTTGCAGGTCAGAGACGGTGGTGGAGAGGATGCTCTGTAATTGGATGTCCATCTGTATCTATCAGTTCCTCAGGGTAACGGATATATTTTTTATTTCTCAGTGTGTTTTGACTCCTCTTCGATCTGTTTCTCTCTGGTCCTCCTCCAGTTATAATTGCCTCTTTAAAATGTTCCCTTTTCTCCCTTTTTTGTTGAAAATCTTTTTTTTGTTGCCCCTTGTGTGTTTTCGTTTCTGTTGTGTTTTTTTCGGAGAGATCTTCCTGACAGCCGCTGTTTTTATAATTTAACATCCTCATACCAAACGGTGTGTAAGGAATTTCACATTTTGTTATGTTGTGTTAGAAATCTGCCGCTGAATGTCAATGAGTTTATTCCCTCAACCCCAAATAAGTCCTGCCAGTATCTGAAAACATGCATTCCACTTATATATATTTTAAAGGACATATTGTTGGAGCGTCTTATTTCTATTAGTTTTACTTTTGATATTTATTTATATTTTAGTAGTTATATTCTATATTTGATTGAATATTTGTAATATTAATGCATTATATTTGTTTCATGTTTCTTTTTGTATTTCTTTTCATTTAGTTTTTATGTTTTATCCAACTTTTACATATTCTAGTATTTTATATGTTATTTATTCTTTTAGTATTATTATTATATTATATATTTATCTTTGTTTAAAAACCCATGCCTATGTATTCAGGACACAGCAGGGGAGCCTCTCTATAAGCTGTTCAAGGCGTTGAAGCATCAGGTGGAGAAGGGGCCGGTCGACGCCAAGATGAAGAAAGCCAAATACACTCTGAACGACACGGGGCTGCTGGGAGACGATGTGGAGTACTCAGTACTGGTGAGTACACGTATTATACACACCCAGTACACACACTTTTTTTAATTTGCACCCCAGTTTCATTTTGCTTATAGAAGCAACCATGCTTTTCTTGAGGGGTTCACAGGTGTGTGTGTGTGTGTGTGTGTGTTTGTTTTAGACTCTGCAGGTGTTGGTGCACGGGGAGGGGCCCGATGTGACTCCAGTGAAGGTGTTGAACTGCGACTCCATCACACAGGTGAGGTTTTTACTCAGGCATTTAATGTAAGGCCATCAAACCTGAATGCAACCTTCGAAAAATCGACATTTCTGCCCTGGGGGGTCCCGCAGGTGAAGGAGAAGATCATCGACCAGGTGTACAGGAACCTGCCGTACTCTCAGAGACCAGAGGTGGAGAGTGTTGCTCTGGGTAAGACACACACACACACACACACACACACACACACACACACACACACACACACACACACACACAATATTATATTTATAGAAATAAAGTGTTAGAGATTAGGAGTGTGTCGCCTCCTGCAGGTTGATGGTGGAACTGCAGGGTTACAGATACGGTGGGAAAAATAAGATAAAAAAGATAATATGATATTAATTTATATTTCTAAACTACATTTAATTTAAGGAGTACATTTAGTAAGTTTTAGTTTAGTTTTTTTTATCTATTTAATGCATTTTTCTCTTTTTTTTTGTTTTATTTTGTTTGATTTTTCTGGATATTTAATGTCTTTTTTTTTCAGTCATCAACCTGTATGAAATGTGTTAAACAATTCAATTGTAATTACTTCACTTATATTAAACAGTTGTTATTTATTAATATCTTTGTATTTCTTTAAAGTACCTTTTTATTTTTGTGTTTTTTTCCAATGCGATCCTCCTCTTGACAAATAACTAAAAATACCCGTTAATATTTTTGTTTATTTACCAATTTTATCCCTAGATTTTTCCAAAATTTGCCAAAAAATAGATCTATTATTTGAACCACATCCCCCTGTAGTGTCTCCTCATAATCAAGAGGGACCAGTGGACAGCAGAGAGATATTATACAACAACAACCTGTTCTGAAAAACACTCATGAGATGCATTTCCTGACGTTTCCTCAGAGTGGCGTCCGGGCTCCACGGGTCAGATCCTGTCCGACCTCGACCTGACCTCTCAGAAGGAGGGCCGCTGGAAGAGACTCAACACACTCGCTCATTACAACGTGAGTCGCTCTGTGGTGCAAAAGGACAATGTGATGCTAGAGGATGCTGAAAAGATTGTCGTCTTTGGACAGATGGAAAGAAAACCATAAGTCGTTGAGTTCATTCATCTTTTTTGTGAATGACTTCTTCCAGGTCCGAGATAACGCCACGCTGGTTCTGTCCAGAGTTCTACACACACAGTCCTTCCACCAGCACCAAGACAACTACGAAGAGAGTACGTACACACACACACACGCACACACAGAGGAAGACTTTGGGGCAGGGGTATCGTAAACTCTCCCTCCCTTTTCAGAGAACGCACTGCTGGAGGATGACCACACCTACCACCTGGTGCGTCCGGCCGATGAGATGGACGAGGGGAAGTCGAAGAGAGGAAGCATGAAGGACAAGGCCATGACGAAGGCCATCACCGAGATCTACCTCACCAGACTGCTGTCCGTCAAGGTGAGGCTGCCCGGAGACACGAGTGCTTCAGACGTGTACACCTTTAATCCATCAGAGGGCACTTATATAAACGTGTGTGTGTGTGTGTGTGTGTGTTGCAGGGCACTCTGCAGCAGTTTGTGGACAACTTCTTCCGCAGCGTGTTGTGTTCGAGTACCGTGGTTCCTCCGGCCGTCAAATACTTCTTCGACTTCCTGGACGAGCAGGCGCTGCGACACGACAACGTAGACGAGGAGACGCTGCACATCTGGAAGACCAACAGGTACACGAGTACCACACGTGTTATTCCTGGTGCTCCTCTGGATACGGATGGTGGATGCTTGAGAGGCTTCATGGTAAACGGAAGCATAAGGGTGTGTGATCTGCCGGTATTCTGACCCGGGTCTTTCCCTCCCCAGTTTGCCTCTGCGGTTCTGGGTGAACATCCTGAGGAACCCTCACTTCATCGTGGACGTCCACGTGACGGAGGTGGTGGACGCTTCGCTGCACGTCATCGCTCAGACCTTCATGGACGCCTGCACCAAGACGGAGCACAAACTCAGCAGAGTCAGTGCTTTAGAAGCCTCTCCCACATAAAGAAACCCTTTATTTTGGCACGAAGAGCGGCTTATGTAATACTCCTTTATGTATTTCATATCATTTTGAGACACGATATTGATGATATCTGTCTGTTCCTGCAGGAGTCTCCCAGCAACAAGCTGCTCTATGCAAAAGAGATTTCCACGTACAAGAAGATGGTGGACGAGTGAGTGTGCTGCATTCATACATAAACAGCAAATCCTCTCATTTAAAACAGTATTAATCAGCAACAAAGCCTTTTATTATTTTATATTATACAGTTTATTCACGTGTGTGTGTGTGTGTGTGTGTGTGTGTGTGTGTGTGTGTGTGTGTGTGTGTGTGTGTGTGTGTGTGTGTGTGTGTGTGTGTGTGTGTGTGTGTGTGTGTGTGTGTGTGTGTGTGTGTGTGTGTGTGTGTGTGTGTGTGTTTGTGATTGTGTGTTTTCTTCAGTTACTACAAGGGCATCAGGCAGATGGTCCCCGTCAGTGATCAGGACATGAACACACACCTTGCTGAGGTGTCCAGGGTATGTAAAACAACTAATCTGAATAAACCTCACGGCTAAAAGGTGTATTTATGAGGTGTTTACACGTTTTAACCTTTGCTTTGCAGCAACACACACACAAGCTGAACACCGAGTTGGCCTTACATCAGCTGTACCAGTACGCCAGCAAGTACTACGATGTGGTGAGAAATGTCACTCTGTCCAAAAAATATGGTTGTTTTCAATTTCTGAGAAAAAAAAGTCAATATTCTGTAAAAAGTTTTTTAAAAAGTTAAAATTCTGGAAGGAAAATCTATTTCTGAAAAAGACAATCTGAGTTTTGAGTCTTTTCTTTCCAGAATTCGCACTCTGATCCCACATTTGTTTTTGCATGTGGCCCTAACTCTTTTGCGTACAGATGCTCAAGGGTGAAAATATAACCCTGTCTCTAACAGTGTGTGTGTGTGTGTGTGTGTGTGTGTGTGTGTGTGTGTGTGTGTGTGTGTGTGTGTGTGTGTGTGTGTGTGTGTGTGTGTGTGTGTGTGTGTGTGTGTGTGTGTGTGTGTGTGTGTGTGTGTGTGTGTGTGTGTGTGTGTGTGTGTGTGTGTGTGTCTGCAGGGAAACTGAGAGGTGGTAATAACATATGAATCCAGTGTAGAATATTGTCTTTCAGAAGCTTCAGTATTTTCCTGTTTGTTTTTTTGCGTCAGGAGTCAAAAAGCAGTGAAACTTTACTTAAATCTTATTTTGTTGTCTTTTCCAGATCATCCAGTCGCTGGACGAGGACCCGGCTGCCCAGAATAAGCAGCTGACGCTCCGCCTCCAACAGATCGCCGCTGCCCTGGAGAACAAAGTCACCGACCTTTGACTACGCCCTCAGTGAGGGGCTGGGGGGCTGGAGCTTACGGATACTAAAACACAGGATGTTGTTTCCCATGTATGGACCTAAAGGAGGACGAGCTCACAGACTCTAAGGAATGTTTGACCATATAAGGACTGAAGTGGGAGGGGCTAGTGCAGCCACAGGAAGCTGTTGACCACATAAGGACTGAAGGAGGGAGAGGTTACGAAGAGTTTTGGACAAGTTAAGAGTGGTGGGAACAAAAGCGACGTACTTTCACCGCCAGAAAGAAAGCACCAAGAAGGCGATTTAAAAATGGGTGTGTGTGATATCAAAGGGTTACTTTTTTAATTTGGGGTGTGTGATCCTCGGTCCTTATTGCTTCTCTGCACCGCACATTGTATTTTATCATTCGAGGAGTAAAGACGAAAGGAGTGCCACTTTTTTGGACGAAGAATTTACATGAAGACATTACCAAATATTCCTTTTTGTGACGCAGCCCTTTTTCTGGAAGAACCTCCACTTTTTTGTTGCCGTTTGACAGCGTCTCGACTCTGGATGTGAGGTGGATTTACCTCTGGATCTAAGGGTCCGTTTATTTGTTCCCACACTGAGAAGTCTGATCTTCTGTCAGTGAAAGAGAATCGTTTCATCCTAACTCATCAATTATTTAATCGACCAATGAAAACCCACTAACGGTACACACCACTGGCCAATCAGGGCTCTTGGTTGAGGAGAGTGAATTCAGGGTACGATGTCCAAAAAACCACAACGGTTTAACTTTTTGTTATCACAGCCAAATGTTGTTTTTCAGATCAGATGTTGTGTTTCTACGCCGATGACACCACGCAGATTATTGAAATCACCGCTAAGTAATTTTTAGTTGAGTATTATTGTCTGTATGCAGAGGCTTTGCTTTTCCATATATGAGAATACTCTTTTCAGTGGACTGAGACGATGCCACTTCATTGCTTTATTTTGTGAAGTGTTTATCAGGGTGGTCCATATCCTGTGTGTGTGTGTGTGTGTGTGTTTCTTGCTTGTTTTTACTTCCCGTTCAAAATCATGTCGGCCTAATAATGTTTAAAAATCGCTTTTATCATTTAATGTGATTTGTTTTATAATCCTTTTAGTTTCACTTCTGACTGCCCTTCATATATAATGCTGCTTTTCATTTCTGCGCACATGAGAGGAAATTACGAAAGTGTCTTCTGAAGACAGGGTATCCATGCATCCTTCAAAAAGGCGTCAAATAAATCTAAATGTGAGGTGTCAAATGTATTAAATCCAGTTATTTTATGGCCTATTCGACTACCATGCTTTGCAAGTGTTCTTCAAACTGCAATATGACCTAAAGAAATGTTATCAGTATTTTACTTGACTTTACCAGGGTGTCGAGCTAAGGTACGTCCATTTAAAACTCACGTTCAAACACAAGTTGGAAGATTTAAAATGCCTTAAAAAGATGTAACGATAATATAAAGTGACAGTATATTTACATTATTTACTGTGTCCTAATTAAATAAAGGAATCTGTTAGAAAAACAAAAATGAAGCTTTTATTCCAAATATTGATTTATTTTTCTTAACTTTGACATCAAATACAAACACACTTATTAAGCCCCGCCCACTTTCAGGTGAACATCCTGCATCAGAGAGGATTGGGAAATAACAGTGTCTTCACGTCTTAAAGCTGCTGAGTCCTACATCGCACCTCAACAACAAATAGATCCAGAGCTCCGGTTCCTTTACTTCCTCTCCAGAAAAAAGGAGATTAAAGAAAGGATCAGAAATCTCAGTCTCAGTGTCAGCCTGCTGCCTGCCACTCGTCCCCCGGCAGACCCACCGGACATCCATCCCCTATTTATTCTCCGTAAGCTGTCTCTGCCGTCTGACCAGACATCTGACCCCACCTCCATATCTCTGGACTCATTACACCCTTTCTGACCAACAGAGATATTGTTTCCTGGCAGCACTTCAACATTTCACGGGGGAAATCTGCATTTTGGTTTGAGGGGGGGCGCCCACAGTGAGAGGGAGCAGAGACCCTGGTACTGGTTTAGACAAAACCCTGAATGGCATTAAACATAAAGGAAATACATGTTAGTTTGTGTAGGTGTTTCTTCGTTTGATTTGATTTAATTAAGGCAATTTAAATCTTCCACCAAAAACACAATGAAAGAACATTATTGCAAATTATTTTCTCACAATCTGCATAAAACGTGCCTCGTCCTAAAATGTGTCATCATGAGGTTTGTTAAATAACGAAAAGGCTGGTTTAATCTCCTAAACTGCACATTAATCCTCCTTACCTTAAAATCATAATATATGTGCATTATTCTTTGCCTTCTGAGCCCAGACGACCTGCTTTATGTAGCGAGTTAATGTAAAATACTTGCAGTTTGTAAGCTGGAGAAAAGACGTTCTGCTTTTTTTGGTGGATTTATTGAATATTTACAAACTGCATCTTTAAAATATGAAGCAATAGAACCTTTCGTTTAACTTCTCTTCACATATTTCCAGGGGTTTCTCTCTCCGAAATGTGTTTATGGAAGCCGCATTTGTGCCAAAAATCTTCTATCTGTGTAAAATATCCTGAAATAAGTTGAACAAACAGCTGTGTATTGAAAAGTCTGATGGTCCTTTCATATATAAGATAACCGCTGAAATGGGAAGGGTCTTCTTTTGGAGGTTGCTGTCATTTCTGGGAATATTTCACCAGCTTTTCATAGCTAAGTGCCACGTTTGCATCAAATCTCTTCTAATTCTTCAAATGTAGTTTATTAAAGAGGCCCTATTCCTCTGTAGTGTGTTCTAGAGGTTTCAGTGCATGTAAATGGTCTGCAAAGGCTAAAATCCCAAAGTTCCGGATCATAGTGACAGCACTTTGTAACGCTTCTATTGGCTAGTGCTCCAACACAGTGTAGGCTAAGGGGCGGGACATCCTTAAACTGTTGACCGATCACAACCGAGCCGGCCAGCTAACCAATCCGAGCAGACTGGGCTCTGGTTTCAGACAGAGGGTGAAAAGAGGAGCTGCAGCACAGGCAGTCTGAGAAACATAAAGAGCTTTCTGAACATTGAAGCATGGAGACATGTCCCAGGAGAGACACTAAATGGAAGTATGACCCTGATGAGTGGCAGAATATGATATCTCTACAGCTTCTTTCTGCCTTCTTTTTGCCACCAGTGAGTGCCTTAAAGAGTAACACTGAAAGAAGATTTGGAAGTAAAAGCCAAAAAAAAAAAAGGTCACGTACATGTTTGTCTTTCTTTCTCAATTCATGCAAAAGAAAGTAAAAAAATCAAGCCGTTCACTCGCTCCTAAAGCCCAGACTATACACACCAATCTTCTATTTTTGGGAGAAATTATGACATTTTACAGCAGAATGTCAACTTTTTGAATCCTTTAATTTAAAAACCACTTGAAATATTGGCATCTGCACAGTGCTTTGTGAACCATGGACGGCTTAGTGTAAAACCTTTGAACCATACTTCTATATTCCCCGTGCTCCAGACATTTTTGAGTATGGTTTGGATGTTTAATTGAGGGGTTTTTCGGGTCACAGGGGTACAGGAAAATGTCGATGTGTGATGACTTTTGGGGACTCGGATCAAATAGAGTTATATGTCAACTATTTGGAGGATCTGTGTGTGTGAACGTTTGATAAATGTGGTTTTAAGAGGCACAAAGTTTGAGTTCTGAGAGGTTTTGAATGTTAACCGGCCCACTGGTACTGATGTTTATACCATTGTTAAAGAGTTTGTACGTCGACTCTCCTAATGTTCATTCTTGTTACGTCGTAGTAGGAAGTGAATGGTTTTCGGATGGACTGGACCAAGTTTAGTTTTAGGCAGAAACAGGTCTTTACTTTAGGTCTGGAGCCCAAATCTATGACTCTTCTGAGGGAGGGGAGACGTGGGAGAAAAATCCAGATCCAGAATATCCAATAAAAGATGTTTATACAAATGGAAAATCTTCCTCTATTCTTTTATTGTTTTGGTGTCTTTCTTTGTTTTTCTCCTGACACAATGTGGACCACTTTTACAAGACAGCATACACAAGAAATCATTGAAATTGAGTGCTTGAATTTTTTAGACAACAGCTGCAACAAGTTCATGGTTTTTTTGTAATATTTAAAATAACTTAATAGAAATAAAGTAAATAAAAAATAATATTATATAAACATAAGAAATTCAATTTAATAATGGAAAAATGTGTAATAAAAACAAGAGAATACAAAATAAAATAATATTATATAAACATACTAAACATTTAAAAAAGGGAAAATTTGCAACAAAAATAAAGTAAATAAAACATGTAATATCATAAAATATAGTGGAATTAAAGTTAAAAATCTTATATTAAAGATATGATAAAATACTGCTTTAAATAAATAGATTAAAATAATTATACAAACTTCTCTTATAAAATAAAACCTGAAATAATATTTATTCTTAATAATATTTATTTTTTAAAAAACAGGACAACACTGCCTCTCTGTGTTCATAAATTGCACTTTTGATCAATAAATTAGCTGACAATATACAGTTTTAGAGAAGCCGATTCAAGGATTTACGAGATTAAAGAATGTTTTATTTTGAAAGGGTTCTCTTCAACCAAACCGGAAGTCAGTTATTATCGTCAACCCAGGTTTAAACATAAAGTAGTAACGCCATGTTTGTTATTATTAACCAATCACACATGTCCACATTTTCATCAAACTGAATATATGTTAGTGTTTGACTCGAAATAATATATTCACACATTTCTCTCCAGAAGAGGGCGGAATATACACTCAAAACAAAGGAGTACTCAGGTCTTGTACTTGAGTTAAAGTAGAAGTACTCAGGTCTTGTACTTGAGTAAAGTAGAAGTACTCAGATCTTGTACTTGAGTAAAGTAGAAGTACTCAGGTCTTGTACTTGAGTAAAGTAGAAGTACTCAGATCTTGTACTTGAGTAAAGTAGAAGTACTCAGATCTTGTACTTGAGTAAAGTAGAAGTACTCAGGTCTTGTACTTGAGTAAAGTAGAAGTACTCAGGTCTTGTACTTGAGTAAAGTAGAAGTACTCAGATCTTGTACTTGAGTAAAGTAGAAGTACTCAGGTCTGTCTTGTACTTGAGTAAAGTAGAAGTACCAGAGTGTAGGAATACTCTGTCTCAGTGAAAGTATTCTAAATGTTCCTCCAGTGAAAGTAGAAAGTACTCTCATCTAAATGTACTTAAAGTAGCGACAGTAAAAGTAGTCATTGTCTGATTGGTCCATTTCAGAATAATATCTCTGATATGTTTTATAATGATTGATCATTAAAGTGTTCTCAGAGCTGGTAAAGGTGCAGCTAGTTTGAATGGCTTTGTATACTGCAGGGTAGCTGCTGGATTTACTGCAGGTGAACTACAGTCTGATTTAAGGGAGATTATATTCACCATCATTAATCCTAATCTGTAAAGTTTTTCTTTAATGTTCAAAAAGCTCTTTATGTTTCTCATACTGCCTGTGCTGCAGCAGCTCTTTTCACCCTCTGTCTGAAACCAGAGCCCAGCTCTGTTGGATTGGTCAATCCGCGTGTAGATGTCCCACCCCTTAGCCTATCACGTGCAATGTCTCGGAGCCCTAGCCAATAGGAGCGTGTGGGAGAGAAACTTCCACTTTCTGGCCTTGATTTAATATTATTTCAGTCACAAAACTCAGGCGATGAAACAATGACCAGTCTTGTATGTTTATGGTTTTTCCTGTTTTACTTTTATGTATTTCATTTTTTTAAATGAACTTATTTATTCATTGGATCTTTTAAACTAAATAAATATGTATTTATTACAATATTTTTCCTTAAATACATTTGGCTGATCCTTTTTAAATCTATAAACACAAGTTAAAGAATCCAAAGTAACAAAGCAAATATAGAAAGTCAACAACAACAGGTTCGGGTAAACAGAAGTGAGCTTTTATTCAGTTCAACTGCAAAATATTAGAGATATCTCATATCTTCATTTTCTTATTTAAATGCTCATAGCTTTAAATCACTCGAGCCTCTTGAACAAACCCAGAATAAATAAAAAGATGGCAACACATTTCCTTGTAAGTTTCCTGGAAAGAATACAGACCTGGTCAGTGCACTGCAAGGCGAAATATTATATGGCAGATGTAATAAATTAAACACAATTGCAAGTGTTTCTTAAATACAAATTCACATTTTTACAAACATATTATACATTTCTTTCGAGGAAACTGTCAAGGAAATAATAAGGAGATTGCAGCCCTTAAGAAAAGTCCATTTTTCTGAATAATTTGTCAAACATTTTAAAAATACTCTGATAATAACTCTGGAACGTGTTACGTTTTAAAGAAACAATGGGGTTTCATTGGTATAAATAATATTTGTGTATAATAAATGCAAATTAATTTGAGTTTTTACAGTAAATGAATCAGTTTTCCTTTTTAATTCGTTTCAAATACTTTTTTTTTCTCCAGTAAATCCTTAAAGACCCATAAAATAAAACAGTTCCAGATTTGTTGAGGAACAATCTGCAACGTATATTTGCTCACTTTACTAAATAAAGTATGCATTTAGCTAAGCATCTGTTCACAGAAATCTATGTTATTATTCACTTTCTCATCTGGAGTGTTCCTCACATCTTTTATCTAACAGGAACAGTTCAGCAGAAGAGAGGAAGGAAAGAAAAACGGTTTCCAAATGAGAAATTATTCAATTGACGTTTAGGTATAAGCATCATGAGTTGTTTTTTTGTCAATTAACCATTAAAAAAAGACCAAACCTCAGTTTATTGATGCGTGTGTTTATATCCCAAAAACCTTCACCGAAACCCCCAAAATATACACCCTCACCACATATTCATTAATCCATTAAATATGAGTTGTTGCTGTTTTATAACTGATTCATTTGAACTAACTGAATACTTCACCTTGTTCTCTAGAATTATAGGAACTTTCTCGATGATAATTAAATCAAAGTATTAAGAAAAACACACTTCTGTCGTCAGTGGGAAACAATGAGTCTCGCACAGAAAAAGGAAGTCCAAAAAAACCACAATTTAAGAAAATGTTTAGATGTTGGTCTTTTTATAAGCGGTTGTTGACAAAAAATAAAATCAAACCAGCTTCCTGAATAGATTGTCAGAAACCTAAAGCGATAGAGGGTGCGCACGGACCGAAGTAAAGACACTACAACAAGTAATTTGGTAATTATGGAGTGGTGCAGGAAAGAGTCAGTAAAAATCCCAGTGTGTTTCTGTGGAAGGGTCCAACACACACATCCCAGCACCTCTCTTCTGAATGTAATCCTCAGGAAATGTAGGTGAAGATGACGGACTGGATGGGCAGCCTGCAGACGGGACACAGCTTGTTCCTCTTCTTCAGCTTCCTGGCGCAGACGTAGCAGGACATCAGGTGTCCGGTGCGTCCGTGAACGATGCATCCGTTCTTCGGACGCGACTGACAGATGAGGCAGGGGTCCAGACACGACTCGGGAAGACGCCACTCTGCGGAGACACTGCGCTCCAGATCGGGGACTCCGGATGGGAGGAGCTCCTGGGAGTCGATGGAGGACGAGGGCTGCGAGTCAGGGGTCCAGAGCTTCTGCTGCGAGGAGGAGGAGGAAGAGGAGGAGGAGGAAGGCAGGGAGGAAGGAAGGAGCTCCTCGGAGTTCAGGGCTGAAGAGGAGAAGTCGGAGAGGCACTGAGACAGGGGAGGAGTCCTTGATCTTTTCCCATCGGGGACGTCCACGCCTTCATTCTCCTCGCCCTCTGAACCTGCAGGAGACGGAGAGAACATCAGTAAATAAGCAGAAGTAAGAGAAAGTCTTATAAAGAATCTAAGACTTTCTAAAGCCTTAATTAATGACTTTGTTTTAGTGTAATTGAGAAAAATATCATATCAATTATTGCATCATATTTTCAGTTTCCCCTACCTGGAGTCTCTTTGGCTGCCGATTGGTCGGTTGGCTTTAAGGGCAGTTCTTTGGGACTGGAGGAGGCGGCTTTAGGGAGGAGTGACGCGTCAGACAGCCAATCCTGACGCAGCGCCCAGCAGCGCAGACAGTTTCTGGGCAGAGGTGGGTTCAACTCGTCACACTTCACACAGCGCCAGTAATCCTGAGAGGGAAACACACACACACTGTTAGACCTGCAGGGTGAAAGAAGTGTGTGTTTTATTATGTGTGTGTGTGTGTGTGTGTGTGTGTGTGTGTGTGTGTGTGTGTGTGTGTGTGTGTGTGTGTGTGTGTGTGTGTGGACTCACAGCTTCAGTGATCTCTGTGTCTTCATCAAAGGAGTCGCTATCCTCCGCTTCAAATATGGTGACCTCATAAACCTGGACACACACACACAACAAAATGTAAACAACCAATATTTACTTTCATAAAACTACGCACAAGCCCAGTCCACGCTCTGTTGTGATTGGTCAACCAGCATATAGATGTCCCGCCCCCTTAGCCTATCATGTACAATGTGTTGGAGCGCTAGCAAATACAAGTGCGAGGGTTCCATAGTGACATCACTATGTAACCCTCGCACTTCTATTTGCGTTCACACAATGACACCCCCCGCCCCCCCAGAAAGCAGAATAAGGCGTCTTTATAAACTAAAAGGTAAACGGAAGTATTGTTACCTGGTCGTCTGCGGACACCAGAGAGGCGTTGTCTTCGTTGTAGTCGTCCGAGTCGACGGACTCGACCTCGAACTCCACGCTGAAGTTGTCGCTCTCCGAGTCTGAGGCTGCCACCGTGATCTCTGACCTGCCGGACTAAACACACACACACACTGCGTCACACCCCAGTACTAGATGTCTGTCGTTGTACACGTCTATAACTCAGATGTGTGTGAATACTCACGGTGCTGTTTGAGTCGGACGATTGGCTGCTGTGCATGTCCTTCAGTCCTCCAATCACACACCACGACAGACTGTCATCAAATGTCAGGGAGTAGCTGTCGGATCGCCTCCTCTTCCTCCCTTCTTCCTCTTCTTCCTCCTCCTCCTCCCCTGACTCCTCCTCCTCCTCAGCCTTATCACCCTCTGCGCTGTGTGAGGGTCCTGGAGAGATGAAGAGAGCGGAGTTTAATATCTCAGACTTACGAGGAGCGGTGAGAAGCGCTCTATAAATACAATCGATCGTGATTAAACTCACCAGCGTCGCTGCTCCTGCCGCTGCTCCTCCTCCTCCTCCTCCTTCTTCGTCTTCCTCGTCTCTCGGGTGATGAAGAGCAGTTTTCTGAATCTGCCTCCTGAAAGCACAAACACACATTTAGAATAACATTTACTAGAGCTGTTAAAATAGGGTCTTAAATCTGTCAGTTAGGATTCTTCCTGTCATAATCCCTGTTGTAAATGATGTGCTTTAACATTCCTAATAATCTCCAAAATTAAGCATTAAAAGCAATTCATCACGTTTCTGGTAAAAGACGAAAACACCTCTTAAATAAATGCATGCAGTTGTTGATTTAAGAGCATTACTGCATGCTTCTTCTTGCTAATTTAATTCAGTTTGTGTGGGTATGTTGATATTTAATGCTGAAATCGACACTGAAATAACACATTCTGCACATTCTGCTGTACTAGCTGTTGTTGTATATTCATATATATTCATACAAGTCGTATTTGTGGTCCTTTTCTTGCTATTCAATTCATCTTTCTATGTCTATGCATGCAGAAAACTGTTTTTAAAGGTAAGATTTGCTCAAAACAGAAACAAACCCTACAGTTCTATTATTTTTGTATGAGGCGACTCACCTCTGTCCCTTTGTCTGTCTGAGTCTCACTGGGGGGTTCACTGGGGCTTGGTGGAGACTCTGAGGCAGAAAGAGAAAGACAGGTTAGTCTTTTATGAATGTGTTTATATATAAAAGGAGGAGGAGAAAGAGGAAGCTAAGAAGACAGAAAAAGAAGAGGAAGGAGAGGAGGAAATGAGGAAATCCTTTTAGACTTCAAACAAAGATCCTTCTCCTAAACCAAGCTTTTTTTCCAGTTCCCCTTTACTCCAAAAAGTACATTTCCTGTCTAAATGCAGGTCGTCTTACCTTGAGTTTTAATCGCCACAAGGTTCTTGGTGATCATAGCGAACAGAACTCTGAAACAAGCATTACATACACTGATTATTCATCATGTTTTGATGTAATACACGAGGGGCTTTTCTAGAAAGATAAAGCATGAGGCTAACTGGCAAGCGTAAGCCCCGCCCACTTTCAGGTGTAACTCCAGCATCAGAGCGAAGCGGAATACTGTCTTCACGTCTTAAAGCTGCTGAGTCATATATTGCACCTCAAACACACATAAATCCAGAGTTTCTTTACACTTCCTCTCCAGGAAAAAGGAGAGTAAAAGAAAGGATGTCATTCAGAATCTTTTGCATTTTCTCCTTTAAACTTACTCTTCTTGCTATTCTATTTTGCATTGGTGTCAATTTTAGTACTCATCATTTATACTCATAGCACTGTCTTTTTTTCCCTATGTTTTTATCATTTTGGTGCAAAATCTAGCATTTGAAATGTCCTTTCAGATAAACCCTCTGTATATGAAGCTCAAACACCTGCATTTTCAAATTAAACGCTTTACATAACTCACATGAAATTCCCCTTACTGGGAAACAGTTTTTACTGAGCAGAACAAACACACAGTCAGAAATCTTCCTCTTCCTCTCTCTCTCTCTCACCGTGGCTCTTTAACAGAGAAGCTGTCGACCCCCAGGACCCGCCCCAGTGCATCCTGGGAGCAGTGGACGATGTGTTGCTGCTTCTGGTCGTACAGCTGCTTCTGGATGATGTACTGACCCAGGTAAAACATCACCTACACGACACAAAAACATCACAAATTAAACCTGGAAAGCATTTAAATGCACAGAAAACATCAAGTACACACAAAGGAATCCATGTTTACCTCCTTCATGGTGAAAGTGTCTTTAGTGGCTCCGGCGTGTTGCAGCAATGACTGGAACTCTAGCTTTGGTTTCACCTTAAAACACATTGGGATTTTAGTCTTTGCAGACCATTAACATGCACTAAAACCTAGGAAAACCCCACAAAAAAGCAGAATAGGGCCCCTTTAACTCGCTTCTCTCACCAGTTTGTTGTCGTCTGCAGTGTCGACGTTGAGCTGGCTGTCCGCTGACATTGTGAGGTTGATTGGTTTCTGCACACAAACAGGAATCACAGTGCCTTCAAATGAGCTGAATGCTAAGTACTACAATGTTAGGTTTAAAGGCCAAGGTGCAGTAATTATACACAACACCACAAAGAAAACACTATAACATCTGCAGGAATACAAAAGGAAGCATGATTTAAAACAAGAATTGTAGTTTCAGAGATCCAATTCAATATCTGGATCCAGCAATGTGGTTTTTTCTACATTACATTTCCTTTGGCTGATGCTTTTATACAAAGAGATTTCAAAAAACCATTCAATCTGAACTCTGAACCACAAGGAAAGTGCAGATTTATTTACTTCAAGCCAGTCCTACCATTGTAAGAGCTACTGAATAAGTAACAAGGCCTAAATTAACGACCAAAGTCCAATGAAAACAGATGGGTTTCAGTTTGCCGCGGTTAGATATGCAGAGTTTAAACGGACGATCATCTGAGCCTCTGTAGCTCTCAGTGGTGACAGTGTTTGGTCTGGGTCTGCTGACTGAGTCCACACAGTAGTCTGACTCATCGATTAGTTTACACAATCCACCGAACCAGTACACAACTCCTACAGTAGATTATTATTTAAGCGTCTCCTGACAGCCGACAGCCAGCAGGAGAACTTATGTAAGACCTGACCGGTTATGAAATGCTATCAAACGTCTGATAGATGTCGTTGCATAATAGACATAGTTTGCATTCTTGTGACTTTTTCCTCTACGGTTTAACCCATTCTCTATATATTTACACATCCAGAAACCTAATTACTCATCAAATGTCATATTTCTGGAAACAAAATGAATTAAAGGCTAGTTTTCTGTCTCCTTTTGGGTCTCCACTAACAAGTAATGATGCTAATTCATGCTACTCTATATTCCCCAGGTAGTTGAAACCTCAGTGGATGTTTACAGCGTGTTAAATTACGCGTTGCTGTTTTGTTTATTGCAGAAAACAGCTGCAGGAAATAACACAGCTGAAAGACGCTCAAACGCTTCAGAGAGCTGAGGGAAGTAAAGTGGTTGGTGATGATTTCCGGTAAGACTGTCACCTTCTACATAATAGTCATTTCTTTGCTTAGTTGGCATAGAAATAGTGATGAGGGGAATTTTGAAGCAAGTCTGTGTGACTCAGAGGATGTGGACAGCTGAGGAATGTCCCTATAGTGGCTGGTTATTGCTTCAAATGAATATAAATCATGTGTGAATAACGCTTGGTTTTGGATAGAGTTGCAAATATTAAGTTGATTAATCGATTAAAAGGTCAACATACAAATGAATAAGCAACTATTTGGGGAATAAATGAGCTTTTAAAGTCATTTTCATGAAGGAAAATGACTTCTCATGTAAAAATGGCAGAAAAAGTTATTTTAAGCTTCTCAAATATAGACATTTTATCTATTTTATCTGATATTTAAGTGAATGTATTTGGGGTTTTGACTGGCAAAGACACCTTGGATCTTGAGAAACTGAGATGGATAATTAAATTAATACACTTTATCCATATAAGCAGCTTTCAAACTGAGTTAGAAATGCTGACATATAAACAGAATGAAATTAACTCAAGAACAGCCACTCAAAACTCAAAACTACAACTTAAACCACACGTTTTATAAGCCATACATTTGTCTTTAAAGTGAACAGTGTCAGTGAAACAAATGAAAGGTCTTACCAGTATTTACAGAGAAGAGAATCAGCAGGCAGTTCTGTGCAAAGTAAGCAGATAAAGTGCAGTCAGAGCAGACAGCAGCCTCTTATAGAGCTCAGACATGTCAGGACTAGACCAGCTGAAATGGCCCAGCCTAGCCTTGCTGGGGCCTATCAGGGCCAGTCAGGTATGAGTCAGCAATGTGTGTGTTGTATGTTCAATCTGACCGTAACAGCTGATTCAATCAGACACACACACACTCTGCGCAGACATGCCGCTACTAGTCCAGGATGAGTCATTACTGTCAATATGAGCTAACCAGACTAACACATTATAACTAACCAGTGACACTAGCCTGGTTTCAGTGTGTTTCCACAGCAAGGCTTTAATGGGATGGAGAAGTGGAAAACAAAATCCCCTTTTGGACGAACATGAAGTTTAGTGTTACCAAAATACATTTTAAATATGGTTTTGATTTACTTTCTATACGTGCCTGCAGACTGTCAGGGAATAAATTATGGCTCAACTTAATATCATAGAAAATACACAATTTTGAGGTACTACTGTTTTTATATTTGATTCCACTTTGTTCTTCTATTTTACTACATGTTTGGGGGAAATACTGTATTTTGTACTCTGATACAATGAACTGTTAGCTCTAGCTACTTTGATTTTGATTAATGCATAATATAAACCATTGGTTACGTGAATTTAAATAATTTCTAAAAAGGAGAGGCTATCCAGCAGGACAAAGTGATTCAAATTGGCTCCCCCTTTACACCCATTATTCATTATGCAGAATGGCCCATTAAAGAAATTACAGAATTAATTGGAATGCTAAAGTCTTTGCAGTTTCACTTTAAAGTTTCGAAGTTATAACAAAGTACTTCTGAAGTGTACTTTTAATACTTTAACTTGAGCTGAATATCTGTATACCTGGGTATCTGTGTTCTACTAGATTACATTTCCACATGTAATGAAATGACCCTGCAGCAGACAGGAGATTAGAGGCAGAGCGATGCATCATGACCTGGTGACCCAACAGGGGTTCATCTGACCCGATAGCAGGGTCATGCTGAGGCTGGGCGATATGGACCAAAAGTCATATCTCGATATTTTCAAGCAGAATATCGATATAAGATATATATCGATATTGTTGACGCAATAACACGACAGTTTCCAACTCGTGCCGCTGTGTGCTTTCATTTCCAGCCTGCCTGCGACAGATTTTAAGCACTCTCTACAGATCACCTGTTGCCGTAACTCGTCCATAGACTGTATATATATATACAGTCTATGAACTCGTCAGACACCTTGTAACCAAACCATTTCCAAATGACTGATCCATTTGTCTTTCGCTTACATACCAGCTCTGCGAGAGAGAGAGCTGGATGCAGAGCGGGAGAGAGAGAAGCAGTGGCAGGTGCGGCTCCAACGGGCTATTATTTGAAACAAATGTGCTGTACTTTCAACGAAAACGAAACTATATCGATGTTGACGAAAGTGTCTCGTTCTATATCTCGTTTGAAAAAATATCGATATATCACCCAGCCCTAGGTCAGGTCACAGGTGTAGCAGAGGTACTGGTGTTAATGAAAACTGATGAAACCGAAACCTAGAGTCTGGATTTATAGTCCCTAAACATCTTTAAGGGATAACATGCCCAGACTCAATCCATGTAGGTCTGCCTTTTTTGAATATGTCTGGGCAGAGTGAGTGTTCAGAAAACATGACTGGTTCTCCTCCAGCTGAGAGCATGAGTCAGCTGCTGCAACACAAACAGAGAATATGCCCAGACATGTCCTGGCTCTCCGCTCTGTGTTCAACTCTGACTTTCTATAGGACTTTCACATGTGATGAACAGCGCTGGACTGCATGCACCACCTCAGGGTACAACAAGCACAAGTTACCCTAAAGAAAAATAGAAGAATATCCATAAAAAATAGTTAAAATAGACTTAAGAACAGGGAAACAGGAGTTTAAGAGGTTTGTTTTCCCTCAGTCTGCGGATGCTAATGCTGGTCTGCTGCTTCAACAAGGCAGCTATATCTCATTTTAGTGAATTAAATTACACGATAAAGCTATGTTTCACTATTATAACAACATTAATGGCTTATAATATGTTGAAATGATTAAAAAAAACAATGCAGGTTAGCAATGCAAAACATTGCATCTCGTTTCTTGGCGCCTTCACACTTTTAGTTTCACTTGTATATTTACTTTGAAATGCTATTTCTTGCACACTTAATGTAAATATGTCCTCATTTAAAAGCTGTTAGCTGTAATTTGGCCCTTTTTATAGTGTATATTTAATAGTAGATGTATATATTTTACGGTCAATATGTATATTTTACTTTCCAGTTCTGTTTTATCTTCAACTTTGATTTGTTTGTTTGTTTATTTATTTTCCACGCTTTCTTTTTCACATTACGCCTTATTTACCTGCTACAAACGTCCAAATTCTGGATAAATAAAGTAATATCTAGTCTTGTACATTAGCTCTCAGGCTAAAAACACAAAGTCCTGCCCTTTTAATTAGCTGTTTGTAAATAAAAACCACCAATTTGGTGAATTAATTCAGGGTAGAATCATCCCAAATTAAACATGAAAGTATCTGCCTAGCAACAGTTGATTTTTAAATGACGACCGTTGGAGAACTTTCAAAAAACTTAACAAGCTTAGCTAGCGTTACCTTACCTAAACTATTAAATACTCTAAACAACTTGACACAAATACCCCTAACGAACATTAAATACAAAGCCGGGACTCAAATCTGTAAACGCTGTGAATTTCAGTTTGAAAATGTTAATTAAATATTATTTTTATCGTTACATCGTCAGCACATCGTGGCCGAGTTGCTGCTCCCAAACCCGGGTGAATCCAGACAAGAAAACACGAGGCTCCGCGGCTTGATAGCATGCTGCTACCCACATGCTAATGTTTGCCATTGCAATACAACCATACAACGTATTTTCAACATTATATCATATATATTGTTCAGCTTTTGTTGTGTTGACCTACCTTGACAGTGATTCTTGGTTAAATAATATCCTTCAAGGGCGGCTTTCCCCAAGTTTGCTGTACAGCTTGGTGTTGAAATGCTCACTGTTTACTCTGCAGTTGTTCCTTCCCTTGTCCATGTGGCGCGCCTGCTGGCAGAACACTGACACTGCACCCCGCTCTGCGTAGTAATAGAGGTAGGGATACAACAACAACAACAACAACAACAACAACAACAACAACAACAACAATGACTTTTTTACTTTTAATTCTCTAATTATATCACTTTAAGAAGATATGGATGAATGTAAGCTCATTTCCACCAGTACGTTTAAACATAAACTGAAGACTTTCGAAAACGTTTTTCCAAATTACATTTTGCACACAAGTGTTATTGCACAACAGTGGTTTCTTAGTCTGTTTTGTATTGTAGTGCCTTTTTAATTAGGACAGAAACTTGGAGTCCGTGCCTATTTGATAATGCAGACCAAATGCTGCCTTAACTCTGTGTAACAACTCACTCCGTCTGCTACACAGCTTTAGTTCCTACCCAGTAACATGAACAGCCATCATCATTTTGGTGATACTTACACAACTGTAATTTATATACTACCATATGTATAACTATGTCCTGCTACTGTAACATATAGTGGATCATTCTAAATGATCTAGAACATTTTATATTGAGTATTCTTTGGTTCATGGCATTTATACTGTAGATTTGTACATAGACCTGCTGCTGTTTATTCTTATTTTATCATGCGTTTACTTTCTTCCAACTTTTTAAAGATAACCCTAACCCTTATTTTCCAGCAAAGAATAATGCTTTCAAATGTAAAATCTTGCTCTTTGAGGATTATTTAAAATGAAGCACGGTATTTTTGGTCATAGCTGAGATCAACTTCAATGTATACAATATTTATTTTTATCCTACTAGTAAGCAGTCAATATGGAAATAACTACAGCTGAAGTCTAAGCTGTCGGATTCAAAAGAACCTTCCTGTTATTCATTTTCTCATAAGTAATGTCTAACTTTTAGGAATTGTTTTAATCCAAACATTTAGACCGTATTGAAATTAGGAAAACACAAGTACAGCAAAACAAAGGATTTATTTAGAAAAAACTTTAACAAGAACAAGATCACATCAGTGAGTCCGACACCGTTCTGTGTGTGTTCACGCCTGCAGCTCGTAGCCCAGCGGGTCGAGCCCTCGGTCCAGCAGAGCGAGAGATGACTCCCTCAACTTCTGCAGGAACCTCCTCAGCTCCTCCTTAGAGAACACCTGTGGGTAAACAAACAAACAAATGACAAAGAAGACAACAAGGAATTAGCTTTGGTGTAAAAAGCTAGAGATGCATGGATTTACATGCATGATGCATTAATGACTTAACGTCTGTGTTTACCTGGTATAGGCGGTGCTGGTCGGAGGAGATGATGTCAGCGAGCCGCAGCGCCTCCTGGTGTCTGGAAGAGTTCTGCAGGACGCTGAGCAGCAGGAAGCTGAGGCGAGGCAAACACAGGCAGCGCAACGCCGCCATCTGGTGGCTGCGCTCTGAATCCGGCTCCGAATCCTGAAACACAACCAGAAATCGTCAATTAAATTCCCGAGAAATTCCAACCTGAAGAACTGAACTAGGAAAATGTAGGGCTCCTAAAGCTGTCTTACAGTCCCTCAACTTATCCTCTGGTTCCTTTGAATGAAACTTGGGTTATGTTTCTTAATTCCTGGGGGTTATACGTTAATAAAAGGTCTTCATCGTGTCATAAACGGTTACCTCTCTGTTGTCGATCATCCAGCCTCCGTCCACGAACAGCAGCACGTTGTAGATCCTCTCTTTCACATCTTCAGTCAGGACGTCCAGACGGCCCGACCAGGCAGACAGGGACGACTAACACAGAAAACAATTTGATGAAGTACATATTTATATATTGTTCTGCTGGAACTAGTACTTAAGTAACAGAGCACAGATCCTGTATGTCTTTCATAACTTTAGACACGTAGTAAATACTTAAAGCAAGCTATAAACTGTGTATATTTGTACCTGGTACTCCTTCTCTCTCATCTCATTGGCTACCCTCTCTGTGAATTTGGCCTCAGGTGCAGGTGCAGGTTTCTGGGGGGCGGAGTTGCTGTGGCTGAACCAATCAGTGAACGCCTCGTGGGCTTCCTGTGGGAAAAAATTGAAGAGACATCAGAACAGACTGAAGGTACAGAGCTGGTATAATGTGAAGAATACTGATTATTTGTCAAGTTTAAAACATTAGAGGCACCGATTAATTGGATACAGGTATCATATAACCATATACATAATTAAGGTCTATAATTGAGGTTGTATGGTTATAAAAAGGTAACCGTGGAGACGCACCAGGTACGCTCTGATGCACAGGTGTTCTCTGATGGAGTTCTCGTCGTCAGCAGGGAGAGGAGTGGTCTGTCCGACCCCCGACCATTGGCAGTAGATCTCCCTCATCGAATCCTCGGGAACTTTGGAGAACACCGCCTTGGCTGCGTCGTGTTTCTGCGTGGCTGAGAGGAAAGAGAGAGACGGACAGGAAGTCAGAGAGACGCAATGCATCATGGTACTTGGAGCCAAAAGACAGACAGAATTACAGAATTTGTTTGACAGTGAATAGAAAAACTTACCCAGGAACTTCCGCATGATGGCGTTGGATTGTTTTAGCGACTCTGCGCGGTGGGCGGGGTCAAACAGCAGCCAATCAATGACGTCGATCTTCCTCAGGTCCTCCTATCAGGGCACAGCATCACAGTAACTCCACCTACTCCTCCACATACAGCTGTCTACAAACTATGTACATTTTAAAGAGGTTTTATGGATAAAACCTTTGAGTAAATCATTCATTTTTACATGTTTATATGCCACCGTGGTTATAGGTGTTGTTGATTTCTAGTATGAGATGAGCTAAAAGTGCATTATTTACCTGTAAAACCTTATTATTATTTTTTTAAAGTGTCTGTTTGTATTTAAATCTGTACCTTAGTAGTTCCGGTCTCCAGCGACTGGCTGTGGTGAGTGAACTCGGTTTCATCTCTCTCTCTCACCGTCTCCACCACCAGCTTGGTTATCGCGGCGACATCCAGACCTACACAAACCGTTTAATAATAATGTGTGTTATATTTCTGCTCTCATCGTGTGTGTTTCAGTGTTTCCGTCTCACCGGCGTCGGTGGCGAGCTGAAGGCAGCGGGGGCGGATCTCGGGCTGGGTGACGGTCTCTAGAAAGGCGGCGTACTGAACGCTGGCGAGCTCAGAGGGTAGCTGGCTGACGTAGTTAGCCACCAGGTCGGTCTGCTGGTCCCGGATCAGGAGGGAGACGTACGCCTTCAGCACATCCACACACACCTCCTCCTGGGAGAGAAACAGGAGAGTCCAAATCAAACAATATGTTGAACTTCTTGTTGAGTCAAGGAATCACCCAGGATTTATCCTCTGGGGAACATGAATGTCATTCTAATCTATCCTAAAGTTGAAAGATATTTCAGTCTGGTTGAGAGGAAGCAACCCATTTGAAAGATGCTACAGATGTTTTCTCACTTAAAAGGTTTGACAACTAATCGTCCACATTTACCTTCAGAGCCAAACCCAGAGAGCGGTAAAACAGCAGCAGGTGAGTCATGAAGCGCAGCAAGTGGGAGGGGAGGGGCTTACAGTCTGTAAGCCAATCAGAAAACTCCTCCAACAGACCTGAGAGAGAAGGAAAGAGATTTACAAAAATGATTATTTTTCCCTTTTTACTTTCTATGTTTAAAGGAGATTTCTCCTCAGGCGTCTTACCGTCGATGTCTCCCAGGATGACAAACTTCTGGATGATGTGGTAGTGCTGTTTTGTCTCCTCCAACACCCTCTACACACACACACACACACACATACATACACACAAATAAGTTTGTTTTATGTGTGTTCAGTCATGTGACTCAAAAATCAAAGTCAATGTGAAAGTCTCACCTTCAACTCACAGGCCTGAAGCTCCTCAAACACCTTCTCCATTGTCCAGCTGAAAAGAGAAACAGAGGGTGTTTTTATTTCAGTAATAACAAGTGACTTTACTTCAGAGTGTGTGTGTGTGTGTGTGTGTGTTTGTGTCGTACTTGGCCTCCAGGTATTCCCGCGGCAGTGTCTCCACTTCTTGGTGAGCCATACCCGATGACATCAGATCCTTTTCCACCAGCGAGTCCACCATAACTCTGAAGTGCGCCCACACACAGTCCTCCCACGACTCACACACTGCCAGCATCTGACACACACACACACACACACACACACACACACACGGTAAGTGTTTTACAGATCTGATTAAATACTATGAAACCCGACCCATGAAGCAACAAGGCTTCCTTACTCTGCTGACTTCTAAAAGAAATACAATCTTACCGGTTTGAGGTTTCCACTCAGGCTGGCGTAGATGGCTTTCTCGTATCTGTTCAACTGCTCCTAAACACACACACACACACACACACACACACACACACACACACACACACACACACACACACACACACACACACACACACACACACACACACACACACACACACACACACACACAGTTAACTTTTTACAGTTTATTTTTGGTGTTTGTGAGTGTGTATGTGTGAGTGTGTTTTTTACCTCCTCAGCCATCCTCCAGCAACAGGCCTTCCAGATTCCCCTTTGAGGGTTCCCTTCCACCGGCTGCAGCGCCACACTCCCTGCAGACCGAGGAGGAGGAAGAGGAGGAAGATGAAGGTAACTCCTGCACTGACACACTGTAACAGGTGTATCAATGAGGTCAAACTGGGATTACCTGAGGTCATGTTGGGGTCGTGGTATAGTTTCCATCCCTCCAGAGTGGCAGCTCTCCAGGCCTGCCCACAGCGCTTACACAGCCTCTGAGCCTGGAGACACACGGGGATGTGGATAATAAATAATACATCAATATTTCAAAGCTTAGCTGCAATCTGTAATACCGTACACATCTTCTCTAAATTTAGGATAGCTTCTTTATTCTAGGAGACTAATCTGAATTTAAAACAGCTTGTTTATGACACTTGGAGAGGGCTTTTATTTTTGAAACTAGGTCCCAATATTGTCAAAATTGTCAGAATAGCACTGAGCGCTTGGTCTTAATCTTGGCACAGGCTGTCCTTTACGAAGAGGATGCTTTAAAAACCTTTCCTTTTAAAATATGTAAATATAAAATGACCCAGAATCCTCGGCTCTCTTTTTACCTCGTCAGTCATTCCGGCTCTGATCAGGGTGAAGAGGTTCTTCATCAGACGAGCGTCGTCCTCTCTGTCCAGATCCACTAGGGGGCGCTGCTGCCGGAGAGGAGCGTCCGGGTCCTGAACACACGCACACGTTTCTTAAGGAGCTAATAAGTGCCATAATTAACAACACTCAGCTCAAACCTTTTCATCATGTGCTTTACAGGATATTAAATACATAGAACGAATTATAATTTCCACACGTCTCACCAGCTCAGTGACCAGAGGGACAGTGAAGCCGGTGCCACTCTTCCTCTTCATCTTCAGCGTATGGAGGGTGTTCTCCCTGAAACACAAACACATTTTGTTTTTAGAGAAAGAACCTGAAGATCTCAACACACACAGATGGATGTGAACTCACCAGCAGACGTTTTTGGCGTAGTACTCGATATTATCTGCAAAGTTTCCAATCTGATCCTTGGCGATGCTCTCCAGCCAATCAACGACTAGCTGCGACACAAACACAAACTCTGTAGCAGCAGTTCTGTTGAAATTAATGCTGCATCCTCGCTTTGAAGCTGGAGGAAGAAGCAGAAAAAGATGAGGGTTTGTTACCTGACTCTGTCGTATGGTGGCGTCTCGCTGGAACAGCTGCTCCACCACCACCTTCTCACTCTCACTGGGAACCTAAACACCGAGACACACGCACAACGTCATCGTTACAGCCTCCAGAAGCAGAGGATTCAGACTTCAGGTCAGTGTGTACATGATGAGTGTGTGCTGGTATTGGCTTTAGGTTCGGATGATCACTATTTGACGTTATAGATCAGTTAGGTAAATGCTTTTTTTATGCTCGAATTGGAATTGCACCAAGAAACAGACGGTGGTGGGTAGTGTGTGCCAATGTTTCAAAGTCACTCACAGCTATGTCTGTCATCATGTCATCTTCCAGCGCCAACTGGACCCGGTCCCTGCAGAAACACACGGTCGATCACTCAGAGGCAAGAACAGAGACATGCAGACACACAGGTAGGATCAGTGAGACGGGTACCTGTAGAGAGAGGTGATGAGTCTCCACGAACAGTTCTCCTGCTGCAGCAGCCAGCG
This sequence comes from Eleginops maclovinus, assembly GCF_036324505.1. Lineage (NCBI taxonomy): Eukaryota > Metazoa > Chordata > Actinopteri > Perciformes > Eleginopidae > Eleginops > Eleginops maclovinus. The sequence goes on from NC_086365.1 coordinate 15,955,184, forward strand.
AACCCCGGCTGTCTTACTGTTCTGACCTGCTCGGACTACTACAGACTCCAGCACGTCCACCTGAAACACAGAGAGAAGGTGAGAAACTACACAAACACTTCATTAGCGATACTACAGCTGCTGGTGTGTGTCTTTTAAGTACAGCCAGGCTAACGAGCAAAAATTAGCTTTGAATTTGGAGCGTACCTTGTCCTGGCAGAGCGCCTGGTAATCCTCCAGCAGCTCAAACACCGCAGTTGAAGAGTGTTTCAGAAAGGACCCGAGGAATTCTGGGAAAAGACTGGCAGCCGCTGAAAAGATGTGGAAAAATAACAGGAGGGTGTAAAAAACAACAACTAACAATGCAAAATAGTGGGTTTGGGAGCGTTTGTTTCCCTCACCAGCCTCTCCAGGGTCGTCCTCCTTCAGTAGTGCCGAGCTGAGGTTGGTGATGTCCTCCGTGAAGAAGCTGGTGTTCTCCATTCTCGAATCAGGAGAGATGTACATTTGGCTTGTCCAATCGCTGTCGTCCAAATTCTAGACACATCAATCAATTATAGAGTTACTCCTGAAGTCATTTCTTACTATTTATGCCACAATTTGATAGTTCTGCAAGACTCGATCAAAAACCCTTTAAGTGGTTATTTAAGAGTGTGTACATGTCTCACCAACTGTCTTGGTGTGTGTGTGTATCGAGGCGTTCGACCTGCTGGAGCCAAAATGGTGGAAACATCTGGAACCCTGGGAGTAACTGAGAGGGAAACACAAGAGTTGAGAGTGGGTGTATAGTCTAAATAAATAAGGAGCTCTTTAATAGTTGAGGATAGTCATTTGTGTGTGTGTGTGAGTGCATGTGTGTGCGCGTCCTACCAGCCTGTCTGAAGAGTGAAGCCGGAGAGTTCCTCATCGTGGAGCGAGCTGGTGTCACGGTGGAAGAGATGGGGCTGCTGCCGGGGGACGGGACTGAGACCAGTGCTCAGGGAAACAACAACACTGACAGCTCTGACATCGTTAATAAATACTAGAAAGGTTTTATTTTAGGTGCACCCCTCAAAAGGTTTTCCATCCCTTAAAATGTGTGCATTTCTTATTTAATCTAGGAATACAACTAAAGAGTATCTCTAGTCTTCAAGTAGTATAAAATCAGAAGAAATTAATATAAATAGTGCCCCTCCAAGGTAATGCCTTCAATGATTGTTTTATACAAACACTTTTCCAAATCCAGTAAAAAATAATCAAATTTAAAGTTAGACACACGCACACACACTGTCTTTCTCTCAGCTGCAGGATACACGCCACCTTCTTCCTCCTCCGACGGGCAGCCAGGGTCACCTCGTCATCTCGAACCACCGGAGACGGCAGCTCCTTTTGAGCCCTTGAAGACAAAAGGAGATGGTACGTGTTTGTGTATAAATACATTAGAGCTGCACAGATTAGACAGTAAAGAAAGTCACAAAGTATTACAATAATCGATTAACTGTTATATTACTAATGTGATGGAAGAGGTTGCATGACATATGTTTTACCAATGCAAAAGAACGTATTATGCATAAAGTAGGTATGATGATCAACATGTATAAAGTACATAGTACGAGAGGTAGACATTATGCATTATGGCCCATTACAGAATCATGCACATCACAGGTTGATGCGTTTACATGCTTAATGGTCACTTTGATTAGAAAGGCTAGTTTCATCTACAACAATATAAATTGTTGTCTAATACGTTGGCATTAACAATAGGAATCTGCAAAGTAGTGCAGTAAAAAAAGTGCAATATGTAAATATGAGTACAGAAAACGGAAAAAGGCAAGTAAAACACAAGTTTGTCAAAAACAATAGAGTAAATCTGCCTAGCTACAATGTGTTTGACACAATAAGACATTCATTAACTCAGCAGTTAACGACTATAAATACTTGTTATAGCATTTAACAAAACCTTTGGGTGTTACAGACAAGCACACTGTATGTTTATCTCCACTTAGTGTCTGTAGAAACACGTTATTATCATTCTGTTCAAATATGTCAACATTAGCATCTGTTAGCTTCACCATTCATAATGAACGGAGACGTTAGCCCGAGCTAACAAAGTGAAGTAGCCGCAGAGCTGGCTAAATGAAAAACATAGTTTACATACAGACATAACATATATAACTAAAGATGTCAAATAGAAGTTTAATAAATGTAATTTACCAGTCCATGGTCTTGCTGTCAATTCCCGCTTCACGAGGCTCAACAGGATTCTTCTTCGTGGGTTTTTTTACTTACTCTGTTTTGAAAACCCGGCACACTGGAGGCCATGCAGCTCAATGTTGCCCCCTAGTGTTCGGTGCTATATTGCATACTGGATATCGTGTAAAACTGTTCAAGTACAATTGATGAATTTGAAATTGGGAAACATCATGTGATATTATCATGGAAAATGTGTTTATGCTTTATTGTTTATGTTGTATATGATGCCCTGTCTTGATTTACCTCTCAAAGTGTTTTGTGTGTAGTGAGTAATTTGTTGTTGTAGATGTTAATAATCTTACACGGACAATTTGCAGTCTCTGTACATAGGGTATTTTTTAAATGTATTCCTTCAACTTTATCTAAATAGATGTGTATTCATTTAATAATATGTACCTTAATTATTTTATGTTTTCTAATTTTATTTTATTTTATTTTTTCCAAATGTTGTATTATTTTTATTTTCAAATGTTATTTTTATTCTTCTTCTCTTCTTTCTGCTGCTCTCCCTCCACTCCACTACCAGTCGCTGTTGCAGCCGGTTATTCGAAGTTAAACACGGAGGAAACAGGAACACACTGGGCGGCTTGTAACCAGAAATCACGGTTCTAATCAGCTGGAGAGCAGGGGGGAAATCCTCCGGAAAAGTAACGGGGATTCGTCACCAGTAAGGCCGGGTCGGAGCTCCGATTCCCGGATAGAGACTCTACAGCTCTCGGTGTGTGTTTGATCCTCTGGAAGTAGACAGGCGGAGGAAAAGAGGGGGGACAGATGGAAAGATGGAGACCCTAGGTAAACTTTTCCTAATGCGTGGCAGAATAAGAGACAGACAGACAGACAGACAGACAGACAGACAGACAGACAGACAGACAGACAGACAGACAGATTGTCTTCAGACTATCTTTTTAAACTAATAGCAATCTGCACTTTAATTAAGATTGTCACTTAAAGATGTAATTTCCCTCTTTTTGTGTGCATGAGTTGAATGTTGTCTGTCTATAATAAGTGTTATTCTAACTTATTTGCCAGAGCCAAAGACATATGTCCTTTATATGTAAATGTAATGGACAATTGAGTATTCTGAATCATACTTCTGAATGTAATATACTGTGTTAACTAACTGTAACACACTTTATTTAACATGCAACTCACAGTTTAATCTCCATTAGCTATTTCTATAGCTCTAACTCAGCTATTTCACTGTTAAAAACGGCAGAATGTGCTGAGAAACTCAACAAAGTACATATCTGATGTACTTGACTTGAGTTTTACACCTTTACCCCACTACTAATAAAAGGCTATTGTACTGTTCGCTTAACTAGATTAATTGACAACTATTTATAGTTAAGTGTGACATACAACTCAAAGCTAAATCACCCCTTTCAGCGTTAAATGTGGATATTAGTGTATGTTTCTTTATTGCTTTTCAATTAGAGTTATAACTGGTGGAAGTGAAGCTCATACAAACTACTTTATAGACTTTAGCAGTGTGTAACAAAGCTTAGTATTTGATAAACTGATCTGACTTGTTGGCTGTAGCTGTAATAAAGTGGAATATTAAGCCAATATTTTCCACTGAAATGAAATTAAGTAGAGATATAATTCACAAACACTAGAAAACAATTACCTAAAAGTCAGTATTTGGGTACTTGCAATCTCTATAAATAAAAGTGGTTAACCTTAGCTGTACATTCACCTACTATGACAGGGACATAATGCTTAGTAATATTACCTCATTATAACACAATATAATGAAATGTGCAAACCTCTGCACAATGAGCACATTTTCTCGTGGTTCCTTCTCAACTTTTTGCTGATCTTCCATCCGTACGTTGCATTGTTGTATTTACATAATTACTGCTCTTCTCTAAAACGCCGTCAGTTAGCATTTTGCTCAATATCTGATGGATACTGTATGAAGTTTAAACCTTCTAACTTTCTCTTTCCCGTTTGTTTTCCAGTGTTAACAGAGTAGTTGAACAAAGCTCGGATTGGGAACGCTCAGCTGAGAGACTTCCAGAACCATGGCGCAGACATTACTTAATTTATCAGCCAACGGGCGCCTCGTCGCCGGCCTGCTGGTCAACCTGCTGTCCTCCATCTGCATCGTCTTCATCAACAAATGGATCTACGTCCACTACGGCTTCCCCAACATGACCCTGACCCTCGTTCACTTCGTGGTCACGTGGCTGGGACTCTACGTCTGCCAAAAGATGGACATTTTCGCCCCGAAAAGCCTCCCGATCCGCAGGATCGTGTGGCTGGCTCTGAGCTTCTGTGGCTTCGTGGCGTTCACCAACCTTTCGCTGCAGAACAACGCCATAGGAACGTACCAGCTGGCCAAAGCCATGACTACACCCGTCATCATCCTCATCCAGACCACGTACTACAAGAAAACCTTCTCCACCAAGATCAAACTCACTCTGGTACGGAACGTTTGAGAACTAAAACCCATGTTGTTTCAAAGGCTTTGGCTTGAAAATGGAAGAATATATTCAGTTCTTCAAGGATTTAAGATTCAAAGGCTTTGTTTTTCAGATGCCCATTACATTACATCAAATGGCATTTAGATGTCTCGAGCTCCTCCAACAAAAACCCTTAAAACACTAAAATAAATATAAAAAATAAGGTGAGAAAATAGTGGAATAGAAATAATGGTGCAAGCAGGTTGCAGATATAAGAAAAATACACAAGTAAAATAGACAAAGGTGAAACAGGATGCAAAATGAAGAATAAATACTGTCATGGTATATAATTATGTGTATTTGAGCAAAGAAATGAGTACAGGAGAGAAATGCATGAAAAACATTTATGGAAGGTTTAAGAAATGTCCTCGTTTCAGTCCGAGCTCTAAAGGAAAAATATTCTCTAGTCCTTCAAGGATTTAAAGGCTTTATTTGTCATATGCACAATGGTCTCTTACGTCTCACTAATCCAACATTCAATAAGAGGAAGAGAAATCTTGCAATAAATAAAATAAAAATCCTCATTTCTGTAAAAGTTCTGCCCGTTTTGATGCAGAATCTGAGCTGTAAATGTGTTTTGTCTCCAGGTGCCGATCACATTAGGGGTGATATTGAACTCGTACTTTGACGTGCGGTTCAACCTGCTGGGGACGGTGTTTGCAACGCTGGGGGTCCTGGTGACGTCGCTGTACCAAGTGGTGAGTAAACATAGATTCAATGAAACGTTTCTGTTAAATAAACTGAAATAAAAGCAGCTTTCTCTCCTCCTTTCTCTCAGTGGGTCGGAGCTAAACAACATGAGCTGCAGGTGAACTCCATGCAGCTTCTGTACTACCAGGTGGGACTCATCATTTCATATGAAAGCTCTTGTATTGTGTCCAAAGCAGCACAAGGGTCACTTATTGCTTAATGTCTCCTGATAGAGAGGCTTATCAGTGCGTGTTATCTGCACAGTGCTCACAGCCGTCTTCCTGAGTCACGGTGACAGCAGCTTTCTACAAACACTTACTGATGTGTACTTAGAAGTAAAGGTGGGACTTGTTGACCTTAGCTTGTGACTTGACTTGGTTATTACTTCAGAGTTTATTTGGGACTTTAGGGTTTGTCCTAGGACTCTTTTTGGTACAGTTTCCCACATTCTCATAGTACTTGATGTGAGAACTTTTCTCTTTTATTCAGGACTAAACTTCAGACCTGTTGGTTTTTACTCGGGACTTGTTGACACTTAGTCACCAAAATAAGTTGGGACTTGCTGGCCTTGAGTCAGGGACCTTTCTTTATTTGGGACTAGACTTAAGCTTTATATGTTATGTTCTGGGACTTGATTTAGGTTTGTTTGGGAATTGAATTTTGACCTGGGACTTCCTGGTCTTTAATCGGGGTCTCACTTGTTGATTTGTCGACGTCCACGTAGGACTTGTTCCCCTTCATTTGAGACGTGATGGTCCAACCCTAATCTCTGTTTCCCACACAAAATACACAAACAGGCTACTCATCTGCCAATAGAAAACCAATGAAGTTCCATATGTTTGATACAGGTCAGAGCACGACCTCTGTGGCTGTAATAGTGACATGTTTTTTTAAGGTAATGACTGTTAATGACTTTTCTTTCAGGCTCCCCTCTCATCAGGCTTCCTGCTGTGCATCGTTCCCATGTTTGAGCCGCTGACAGGAGACGGAGGAATATTCGGACCCTGGTCTCTGCCTGCCCTGGTGAGACTCGACACAAACACACACACACACACACACACACACACACACACACACACACACACACACACTCAATTATATCAAAATGTCTTAGTAAACACTTTCATTAAAACTACTCCATGCTTTTATTTTGAAGGCTTAGATCATTTTGTGCCTCGTTGCTGTAGTAACAGGGTTCTGTCTCTTGTTGCCTAGGCGACAGTGCTGTTCTCAGGCGTGGTGGCGTTCCTGGTCAACCTGTCCATCTACTGGATCATCGGGAACACCTCGGCTGTCACGTATCCTCAAATAAAAGGAAGTTTGAAGACATTTGTTGGGGTCTGAAGGGAGTTAAGGGGGTTCATATTTATTGGCTTTTTACTGAAGAGGTTTACGGACTGTGTTAGTGGGGGGCTTTAAGCAGTTTCAGGGACTCAAGGGAGGTTTAAAGCATTGCATTAAGTTGAATTCAGAACCTTTTTTAGGGGTCTCTGCTCTTCATTCAGAGGGATTTAAGGGGTTCAGGTTTTTTTAAGAGGGTTTCTTGTCTCTTGTTGGTGTGTTTGGTTTTCTCTCTGAGGTTAAATGGCTTTGAGAACTTTTTTTAGGGACTTTTTCTGGGGAATGTCAAGTGTTTTTCAGGAGGAGTTTACAGCTTTGTGGCGAGCCTACTGGTTTGAGAACTTTTGGAGAGGATTTCTGGTGGTCTTTAGAAGTTCTTTGCTCTTCTCTCTGGGGTGATAATCAGGGTTGAGGGATTCTTGGTGGGGTTTATGGTCACCTTGAGGGTTTTATTTAGGAGGTTTTGTAAGGTTTCATAGTTTTGGGGGTATCTGGTCTCCTGTGGGCTTTGTGAGGATATTTATAATCTTACTTAAGGGGTTTCTTCAGTTAGGTATTAGATCTTTCACCTTCTTCTGGAACTTTTCTAGATATTATATTTCATTATTTTAGATGCTTTTCTATGTGTTGTTGTTGTTCTCTTAACTCTACTCTGCAGCTACAACATGTTTGGACATTTTAAATTCTGCATCACTCTGGTCGGAGGATACTTAATCTTCCATGACCCGCTATCAATCAACCAGGTGAGTCTCACTCTGCTGCCCTGAGGATTGAAACCAGCAGCCTCTGGCTGCGTTCCTATTATAATATGTTTCTCCCCCTCAGGCTTTGGGGATCCTCTGCACTCTGGCCGGTATTTTGTCCTACACTCACTTCAAGCTGGCCGAACAGGAGGAGGGGAAGAGCCGTCTCGCTCAAAGACCATAGGCTGGCGCACCTGTCAATCATCTGCACGGACTCCTGCCATTGGCCGACGCCTGCAGAGAACTCTTTATATATAAAAAATGTATTTTTCTAGAAGAGGAAAGATTTTCATCGCTGTCCACTCACCTCATCCCTCTTTTCACGTGGATTTTTGATCAACAAGACTCCTGCTTTAAAGGGAAAATGGGTGCTGGGAATAGAAGGTTTTCTTAACTTAATGAGACTTTAAAATGGCTGAATGAACATGCACAACAGACTTTAATTTAAAAACATATTTTTTACATGAAATCATTTCTCTAATATACCTCGACACCGTCTGAGACAATAGTCCAACTACTTTCAAGCTGTTCCTGCATTTTATTCATCAATCAATCAATTAATCAGTCAGTATTTTCTACACTTTTGAGCCAAATAACAAATAACTTCACAGATCAAAAGCTAACAAATAATAGGTTTAATGGTTTAACAGTATTTTTGTTTAGTCCTGCTCCTTTTCTCGTTCAGCGTTACTTTAATTTATGTTTTTCTTTATTTTTCACATGTTTGAATCAGTTTTTTTAAAGCTCCATCAGTCCCACCTAGCTGTGATTTCTACCATAGATTACAAAACTTTTACATTTTTCATTTCACTAAAAACTGATGTAATGACCGTTGACTTCTTTAAAACCTGCTTTTTTTGTAAAAACAATGCATCGTTTTGCATAAAATTAAAAGAGAAAGCACTGAATTAATCAAAAATAATGCCATTTGGACTCTTGTGTTTTGTGTATATTCTTAATGTGCTGGAAACATCTGGAACAGTTGCTGTTATATGCATTTAAAGTTTAAAATAGAAACGATGTTTCCCTTCGAAATTAAGGGATTTAGTAAATGGGCAAACTCTAGTAATGCACGCAGTTGGACTTATGTAAGATACTTGAGTAAATGTAGTTCAGCAGGCTGTAAACGTGCTGTAGGTGCTCATTATACAGAATGTGAACGTGGCTTCGTTCTTTATAACCACACCTCGTTTTCCTGTGAACAGCTCCTCTGTTTAGATTTCCTGTGGCTCCGAGCTGAGCCTCCAGTAATGTCAATAACTCTACAACGGCACCCCTTGTTCACACACACACACACACACACGCACACACACACAGAGCGGCTGTTCAGATGAATGACTGTGTTGGAAAATATCTGTAATCTCCTGGGAAGGAAAATCTAGGAGCTGCTGTAAAAAAACAAAAACTCACAGACTCTTATTTAGTTTCCAATGAAGGTCCAGTGTACTTTACACTGCTTTTAATTCAATTGCATTCCATTTTAGGTTGTGATTTCTTTACATTAAAAGGTAGCATCGAGACTACAATGCACAGGGACATTGGGATGTTTACAGCACAGGTCTGAAACGTAAACTAGATTTCTGAACAAAATAAATGTTTTTTTATAGATATAAATATCTCTTATCAAAAACGTTTTCTAAAACCAAAACATTATTAAAAACAACATGTTTTAATGTAGCATAAGCAGCAGGGGAAGTGTTAGAAAGTGTGTGAAGTGATTTTACTAGAACTTTATTTAAGTTATTTCATATTTTTGTTTCAGGATTTTGGACTTGGTAGATGGTTCCTCTATAGAAGTTGTGCAGCTCGGTGGACGGTGTGTAGGCTTTGTTTTGATGGAAATAAGGTTACAAACCTTGTCTTCTTTACTATGGTGGTTAAGATTTTAGGGAACATTTTGTGTTTGGGTTATTGATCTGTCAATATCTTCGAAAATTAACCGAACTATGTATGTGTCTTTTCAGTGTAGACTCTGAGGGGATATTCAAGCCTGTCTCTACGACCTGTCTCGTATTATTCCAACAACAACTTAAATCTTTTTCTATCATTGTGTGTCGTTTTTGTGTTTATACGTCCATACGTTTACCAGACGAGGGCTTTTATTTTGAAGGAACTCCCTTGCATTCCGTCCCGCCCCCTCGCGCCAAAGAACCTCTGGCGTTGCTCACATCCATCAATTAACTGAAAAAACAAAGACATTGCAGTCGCTTTTATGTTAACTGATTTAGGAAAGAACAACAATTGAAACGAAGGATAAACATGAATTAATAAATGCTTTAAAAGAACTGTCAGTCATTGCTTTGCGTGCCACTGAGTAGCTGTCATAAGCATTGCCTGTGTCGATGTGACACAACAAAAACCAAAGAACAATACCCCTGGAATTAAAACCATTGGACTAACATGAAACAAAAAATATTTACATGTCCATATATGGCATGATTATAATTGTAAGTAATTCAATAATGAACTTTTCAGTAAGGCGTTATTGTGGATGCAACAGGAGAGGGTCCTTCACACGGAAACCAGCGCTAATGACCGATGTTTGTTTTGCTACAATTAGCAGGTAAATCTTTCTCTGTCACTTAGATATTTACAGTAAAATAACAACACTTAAACATATATTTATAATGTTTACAATCTTACATTCACATTACAATGCTTGAACATGCACTAACTGTCAGTTAAAAGCTGTCAAAACGTTTGTTTACATCGTGCGTTCAAGTGGCTAACGGTGCTAGCTTTGATAATGCTAACTCTGTTTTTGTTATGTTTATAGTATTTTGTGTACACATGTATAACGTTACAATAGTTTAAAAATACGACAAAATAAAATGCGCCATTTATGACTTAACTTAAACGAAATTGTTTTCCATGTTATGGAAATTAAAGAGAGATAACGTTGTCGTGCTAACCAAGGAAGCTATGCTAAGCTATGTGGCTAACGAACGGCGTCAGTTTGTGTCAGATGTTGGAGAATTATATTGTAGGTTCCTTTTTACTTAATGTTCATTTTAAAGAGTTTCTTGGATTATTGTTCCGATTTTTTTCTGATCAGGTTTTATTCTAAGAAGTATTCAGGTCATATTCTAAAGTTAATGCACTTATGCAACACTGTAAAAGTACAACACTACAAGTGAAAGTCTTTCATTCAAAGGGTGAATTAGAAACTTGTACTTAAAGAACTATGGGTGCTTTAAAAAGTCCACTGTCTGTGTTTTTTCCTATTATGCATGTGATATCTGGATATATCTGCTGTAGTCATGTGTATGTTGAATTTACTGTTGATTATGTTTACTTTTTCTACCTCCTTTATACAGATAAATATACTATGAATATTCCGGCTGATTCAACTGGCTTTTTAGAAACGTTATGTACCATGTAGCAATAAATATGTGAATTTACACAACATATAAAACAACAATGGTGGTTTTCACAGAAGAGGAAGCTGATGAAACCTTGTGACCAAAACAGAAAGTGTGCAAAAAAAGTACAATATGTATCTATTATTTGTAGTGGAGTAGAACTTTATAGTTCGATTAAATAAAAACACATAATTAAAGTACTTCAAATGTGTACGATTTTATGTCGTATAAATTCAACAAGGGGCTTGACAGTGACATTTCTGGCCACCACATCAATGTAGATTCGAAAACAGACGGTCAGAAGTGACCTCAAAATTCTTGAAATGCCATAAACAACCTTTCTCGTATTTTCTTTCCTCAGTATGCCTGCTGAACGCAAACGCTCAGTAAACATGGATGAAAAAGACGTTTGCACCTTCAGCAACAAGGAAAAGGAGAAGGACCGAGATGGTGAGAGGAGACCAGATGGTGAGAGGAGACCAACGTCCGCCCGGGACAAAGGGAAAGACGAGGCCAAAATGAGTGGCAAAAAAGACAGCAGCAAGGAGGAGAAGAGGAAGCGCATCGAGGAGGAAAAGAAGAAGAAGGAAGAAAAGGATCGAAAAAAGAAAGAGGAGGAAAAACTGAAAGCGGAGGAGGAGCAGAAGAAGAAAGAGGAAGAGGAGAAGAAACAACAGGAGGAGCAGGAGAAGCAACTCCAAGAGGAGGAGGCCAGGAAACAAAGAGAGGAGGAGGCAGCTCTCCTGAAGTGAGTGACTATGAGTTGTTATGATATTCTGTATTGCCCATTTGAGACAATTTCAACCCTTCCCAAATCTGTCTAAAATGTCCATGAATATGTTTTTTAAATTTTATTAAAATGTACCTTTCTTTGTTTCTTGAAAGATATGTCAACTTGAAGTTAAGCTTTTAATCGGTCCATTGTAAAACGTCTCTTTGACTGATGTTTTAATCATTTATCTTTCTCCATTTTCTTCGTTTCTGCAGGGAAAAGGAGGAGGGCCATCAGCTGCACCAGGAGGCCTGGGAGCGCCATCACTGCAGGAAGGAACTCCGCAGCAAGAACCAGAATGCCCAGGAGGGCCGACCCGAAGAGGCCTTCTTCAGCCGTCTGGACTCGAGCCTGAAGAAGAACACAGCCTTCGTGAAGAAGCTGCGAACTCTTACCGAACAGCAGCGAGACTCGCTCTCCAACGACTTCGGCTCCCTGAACCTCAGCAAGTACATCGGCGAGGCGGTGAGCTCTGTGGTGGAGGCCAAGCTGAAGATCTCTGACGTCGGCTGCTCCGTCCACCTCTGCTCTCTCTTCCACCAGCGCTACGCCGAGTTCGCCCCGCTGCTCTTACAGGCCTGGAAGAAGCACTTTGAGGCGAGGAAGGAGGAGAAGGCACCCAACGTGAGCAAACTGCGCACGGACCTACGCTTCATCGCCGAGCTCACCATCGTCGGCCTCTTCACCGACAAGGAGGGTCTTTCTCTGATCTACGAGCAGCTGAAGAGCATCATCGGGACAGACCGGGAAACACACACTCATGTGTCCGTGGTCATCAGCTTCTGTAAGCACTGCGGGGACGACATCGCTGGGCTGCTGCCCCGCAAGGTGAAGCTGGCCGCTGAGAAGTTCGGACTGGGCTTCCCTCCGAGCGAGATTATCAGCACGGAGAAGCAGACGCCCTTCCAGAACCTGCTGAGGGAATACTTCACCTCCCTCACCAAACACCTGAAGAAGGACCACCGCGAGCTGCAGAACACCGAGAGGCAGAACAGGTGACTCTTCATCTTTAGAGTAGTGCACCTTAGCACTGTTTGCTACTTAAAACAAAAAGATATTAACAAATATATGACAAAAGTAATCCTACGTTTTGTCACTCTTGGTTGATAACTCCTCTTCCCTTTTTCTCGTCCTCTTCAGGCGTATCCTACATTCCAAAGGTGAGCTGAGCGAGGACCGACACAAGCAGTATGAAGAGTTTGCGACCTCCTACCAGAAGCTGCTGGCCAACACTCAGTCTCTGGCCGACCTGCTGGACGAAAACATGCCCGACCTGCCTCAGGACAAGACGGTGCAGGAGGGTGTGTGGCCTTTCTTTTTCACAATTTAGATTAAAAGGCTGTTTTTCAAGATATAACACATTTGTTTAATCGGAGTCCACAAGACGTCTTGAAAATTGGAAGAATTGTTGTTTTTAAATATTATTAATTATTTCAAGGTTTCCGGCAGATCCTTAAAAAGTCTTAAAAGGCACTGAATCCATATGCATTTATTTCTGTATGAACTGTAGTTTACATTAAGTTGAGGAAGTTCTGTAAACATTTGTGATTGTCTTCATAACAACTTAATTGTGATTTAAATTACTTGAGTTTTACTTTTAAAAGGCGTACGAGCTTCTTGTATCTCATGTTTTTTGTCTGTTACTCTCTCAGAGCACGGCCCTGGGATCGACATCTTCACCCCCGGGAAGCCCGGAGAGTACGACCTGGAGGGCGGGATCTGGGAAGATGAAGACGCTCGTAACTTCTACGAGAACCTGGTGGACCTGAAGGCCTTCGTCCCCGCCATCCTCTTCAAAGACAACGAGAAGGGCAAAGACAAGGACGACGGCAAAGGTACGTCTGATGAATCTCAAAGACAGACGAAGAAAATTAGATTCCGTTCTGACCGTTGATGTTTTTGTTCAGACGGAAAAGAGGGGAAGGACGCGGCGAGCACCACGGAGGAGCTGGAGCTGGAGCTGGAGGCTCTCGACATCACAGACGAACCTCTGGAGCTGGAGGGACCGGACGAGGCGGAGAGTGAGGAACTGGCCAAGAAGCTCCTAGATGAGCAAGGTAGACATGCGCAGCGTTCAGGAAGAGCACCTCGGTTATTAACATGAGCAGTGGATCTTTTAAAAAGGTTGTTTGTCGATGTGAATGTTATTTTTAAGTGTGTATTCTTTATATCTGTGTGTGTAGAACAAGAGGATGAAGAGGCCAACACGGGCTCTCACCTGAAGCTGATCGTTGACGCCTTCATCCAGCAGCTGCCCAACTGCGTCAACAGAGACCTCATAGACAAGGTGATTCACACAGAAACATTTCTAACGTTGTGTCTGTGTGCCATGATGCCGTGCTTTGTGTTAGATTACTTGACATATGCATCTAAATTTACAAATGAGTAATGGCGGGAAGATGAAAGTATCTTTGAGTTACTGAGCTCTGTGTCGACTCCTGCAGGCGGCCATGGATTTCTGCATGAACATGAACACCAAATCCAACAGGAGGAAACTGGTCAGAGCGCTCTTCACCGTCCCCAGGCAGAGGTAACGCTCTTTGTTTATCTACAACCACTACATAGAAGCAGTCTGTGAGAGTCATACATGAGTTCTAAGAGTCCCTGCAGCATCTTAATACGCCATTAAAACATTATCGATGTCAACATATCGCATAAAATGATTTTCAAAGAGGTCGTTTTGAAGAGAAAATGTTCAAAAGATGTGGGTCTTTTCATGGATGTATTAAATACAGAACATACCAGACTCATTGTGTACCTCCACACGCCACCAGTGGGCGCTATCATCATAGTGCATGGTCTGAATGTCTTCCCATCACTGCCTCTTCCTCCTCCTGCAGGTTGGATCTCCTTCCCTTCTACTCTCGCCTGGTAGCCACCCTTCATCCCTGCATGTCAGACGTGGCTGAGGATCTCTGCTCCATGCTGAAGGGAGACTTCAGGTTCCACGTACGTCATCTTACTCTTATTCTTACATTAGATTAGACGAGTTACTGAGTGTGTTTTCTTACATGTTTGTGTTGTGCCGCTGATGGTGTTGTAGATGCGTAAGAAGGACCAGATCAACATCGAGACCAAAAATAAAACGGTCAGATTTATCGGGAACTCGCCAAGTTCAAGATGTTCTCAAAGACCGACACGCTTCACTGTCTCAAGGTGAGAGGAAAACATCTTTCTCTGAGTCTGCTTTCAATTTTTAGCCATTTATTGTTGATTATTAATAATATGAAATGTGTGTTTGAACAGATGCTGCTGTCAGATTTCACCCATCACCACATAGAGATGGCGTGCACGCTGCTGGAGACGTGCGGACGCTTCCTCTTCAGATCCCCCGACTCCCACCTGCGCACCAGCGTCTTACTGGTGAGGAAACTGATTTCTATGATTGATTTGTATTTGTTAAGATAAGGACAGACGGGAGAACTCTCTGAAACCTAGAAAGACTCAAATAGTAAAACTCAAAGACTCTTTACAGCAAAATGCTAGAACAATCGTCTGAATCTCCACCAGTATCAGGTGGTTTATGCTTGGAGACATATTAATTAAGGATGCATTTGTTGAGAAATTCTGGACGTTTACATTTTTGTTGTTGTAGAAAATCATAGCATCATACACAATTCTGAACCAATCAGTCAAGCTAACCAATCAGAGCAGACCTTATTCAAACACATGTTTCCCTGTCTGTTTCCCAGGAGCAAATGATGCGTAAGAAGCAGGCTCAGCATCTGGACGCCCGCTACGTGACGATGGTGGAGAACGCCTACTACTACTGCAACCCTCCGCCCATGGAGAAGACGGTGAAGAAGAAGAGGCCGCCGCTGCAGGAGTACATCCGGAAGCTTCTCTACAAGGACCTGTCCAAGGTGACCACGGAGAAGGTGCTGCGGCAGATGAGGAAGCTGCCGTGGCAGGACCCGGAGGTTAAGAGCTACCTGATCTGCTGCATGGTCAACATCTGGAACGTCAAGTACAACAGCATCCACTGCGTCGCTAACCTGCTGGCAGGGCTGGTGGCCTACCAGGAGGACGTCGGGATCCACGTGGTGGACGGGGTGCTGGAGGACATCCGGCTGGGCATGGAGGTGAGGGGGGAGACCCAGTAGTAAATCTTGCTAAGTAACAGACAGGTTGAGACAAGATAAGAAGTCAGTAAAAACAGCTGCTCATCTTAACTGACGGTTTGACGGCGCAGCGAGGAGGAAGTGTCATTATTTTTAGATGTTGAGGACACGAGAGAATGCTGTCTGGCTTCATGCTCATGAGGTTTTACACACCACTCAACACACAACTGAGTAATGTAACACTGTTTTGTCTAAAATCTGCTCCCTAACTGATCTCAAATCAGTCCAATCATCCAGGGTTTAGCTTCCTTTCTTTATGTTTTTGACCGTCATATACAGAGTTAGAGGGAGGGGTTTGTCAGACATAAAAACTCCACTTATATATTTCCCTTTACCTCCAGGTGAACCAGCCCAAGTTCAACCAGCGGCGCATCAGCAGCGCTAAGTTCCTGGGCGAGCTCTACAACTACCGCATGGTGGAGTCAGGCCGTCATCTTCCGGACCCTCTTCTCCTTCATCTCCTTCGGGATCAACCAGGACGGCAGCCCCAGCGCCTTGGATCCTCCGGAGCACCTGTTCAGGATCCGGCTGGTCTGCACGCTGCTGGATACCTGCGGGCAGTATTTCGACCGTGGGTCCAGCAAGAGGAAACTCGATTGCTTCCTCATCTACTTCCAGGCAAGTCCACCCATAATGCACCTCCACTTCCTGTCTTAAGATCCTCGGTATCTAGTAGAAGTAGTCCGAAATCACTCCCTTTATCACTGACTCCCAAATGAATAACACATTTTACTCTTTAGTGAGATCTCACACTTATTAATGCCACTATAAATAAAGCTGTGGTTCTAAATTGAGAAGGGAATTTATTTGAATGGATCGCAAATGGATTACATTTCGCAAAATAAAATGACATTAAATTTCATTTTCTGACGGCGTATTAGAACCATTTTGGGTTGAAAAGGTTGTGATTAAAGTCATACATTTACAAGAAAAAGACTGAGACTATTCACTGGAAAAAGAAAGCCATATCTTTAAGTTCAAATAAAGTTTACTGAATAAATCTGTAAACATCTTTTGGATTAAAGTCACAAATTAAGGAGCATAATCTTGAGTATCTTCTGAGTTTATAAAGTCATGAAATTGCAATGAAAAATAATAAATACAATTAATTTACAAAATAAATACAATTAAAACAACACAGCCCAAATATTAAATAATAATCATATGAATTAATGCTGTTCTGTGTGTCTGCAGCGCTACATCTGGTGGAAGAAGAGCACCGAGATCTGGACCAAAGATCACCCGTTCCCTATCGACATCGACTACATGATCAGCGACACCCTGGAGCTGCTGCGGCCCAAGATGAGGCTCAGCTGCTCCCTGGAGGAGGCCACCAAGCACGTCTCCGACCTGGAGAAGGAGGTGCTCTTCAAACTGGGTAAGAGCACATCTACACATCAGTGGTTCTGTCACTACTGCAGCACAGGCAGCATGGGAAGAATAAAGAGCTTTCTGAACATTAAAGCATGGAGACATGTCCCAGGAGAGACACTACATACTATAAACGGATAAAGGAATGTGTTAAAGTGAGATTGAGATGAGAGTCTGTGTAATCACTGCTCTGAGAGGAAGTGTGATCCGGTGTCTCCGGTCGATCGGCTCTCTGACAGCATTCCTCGCTGCGGAGGAGGACGTCACTCGTTGCCAGGCTTCTTCTGTCACACAGGTTTACCTTCGTAGAAACATACCTCTCACACACCCAATACAGTGCCAGGAATGATAATTGTGAATTAAAATGAATGACGTGCATTTCAGAGTTTAATTCAGCTCCCTCAAATAAATACTGACGCATCCATGTTTTACTTTCAGTTAATCTGATACTCAATTAATTACAGACGTCAAAATGATCTCATAAACAGTCCCCCGTGCCTCAATATATTTATAAAAATGAAACAACGAGACAGACTCTAAAACCCTTCATGCATTTATTATATAATTACATCTTACAATAAAGCTTTTAAATAAATGTATGAAGCAGCACCAGAAGCTGTGTGTGTGTGTGTGTGTGTGTGTGTGTGTGTGTGTGTGTGTGTGTGTGTGTGTGTGTGTGTGTGTGTGTGTGTGTGTGTGTGTGTGTGTGTGTGTGTGTGTGTGTGTGTGTGTGTGTGTGTGTGTGTGTGTGTGTGTGTGTGTGTGTGTGTGTGTGTGTGTGTGTTAAAGAAAGTGATTGATGAGGCCCTGGGAGCAGAACAGTGGTTTCCATTGTTTCACCTTGCATACTTTAACCAGGGTCAGACATTCCTCTGTCACAGAGTCACTGAAAACCTGATGTTCCTCTCCGGCCGGACTACATTCCTTCTCACCCGTCATCACATTTGTATTCCATGAGTCTCTCTTTTTAATTTTCCTCATCAATCGGGACAATAATAACTCCCTCCTTTGCTCTATTTATACCTGAAGCCTTTGTTGGAGGGGAGGCTGCCCTCTCAGGCTGGGCTCGTCCAAACCAACTCTGTGTAGAAGTCCTCAGATCTTTCATGTATTGTTATTCTTCTGGGGGTTTTCCCTCTCCTGTAGTGTGTTCTAGAGGTTTTAGTGCATGTAAATGGTCTGCTAAGGCTAGAATCCCAAAGTCCCGGAACACAGTGACATCGCTACGGAACGCTAGCGCTCCGACACATCGTATGGAAATAGAGTTTCATCATCCTCTCGCGTGTTTTTATTGAAGGTCTGGCGATGGAGAAGGACGGGCGCTCGAGTGCGATGAGCGAAGGCGAGGTTCTCGACGAGGAAGACGACGAAGGCGATGACGATGAAGACGTTGAGACGGAGGAGCAGTCGGGCAACGAGAGCGAGATGAACGAACAGGAGGAGGACGTGAGGACTTTTTTTTAAGAGGATTTCTTTACTGGTATTGGTTGAATTCCCAGTTGGTCAATAAGCTGCGACTCTTCTCCTCAGGACGGGTCTGAGAACGAGTTAGAGGAGAGGGAGGAGGAGGAGGAGGAAAACACTGACTACCTGACTGACTCCAACAAAGAGAACGAGACGGATGAGGAGAACAACGTAAGATCCAGCATGTAAAGAAACCACTGAGTTTATGAGATAAGGATGAAGTATTTATTTAAAGATGTGTGGCCGTGTGCAGGAGGTGACGATCCGGGGCGGGGGGCTGAAGCACGTCGCCTGCGCTGAAGACGAGGACTTCATCCAGGCTCTGGATAAGATGATGCTGGAGAACCTGCAGGTAACACATCCTCCAAACTCACCTGTCGACTAAACACAGGGACAAGTTTACACATCGTTAATGGTATTTTATTTAAGGATAAGTTCACATATGTTGTCCCAAAGGCGATATGAACATTTCACAGCTTTCTCTTTGTTGTTTCCTTGAAATGTCAAAATATTTGATGCACTTTTGATGGATTTCTTGACAAAACCAAACATGTAATGAACACCAGAACTCACACCTTCAGTTACATTGATTAAAAACATTAAATAATAGTTCTAAAAAGTAAAGTTCCCTTTGTGTTTAAGCACTTATAAACACGGTTAACAATAAATACAGAACAAAGTTTTAAAATAAGCAAAATAAGTCTTTAGCAAGTTGATATTCCCCTTTTATTATATCCTTTTTCCCCTCTCATGCTCCCCCATGCAGCTTTGCTGTAAACACTCCTGATAGGTGACTCTTGTTGTTGTTTTCTTTGCAGCAGCGCAGCGGGGAGACGGTGAAGGTCCACCAGCTGGACGTAGCCATCCCTCTGCAGCTGAAGAGCCAGCTGAAGAAGAGCGGCTCCAGAGAGCCCGTCATCGGGGCGGAGGACGCCGACATTTCCGACACCATGCAGTTCGTCATGCTGACGCGCAAGGGCAACAAGCAGCAGGTAGGAAGAGTGACATTAAGCTGTCGGGTTACAGGAACAGAATCTGTACAGTATACATGAAACACACACACACACACACACACAGCTACAAGTCAATATTATCCTGGACTCAGTTAGATGGTGTGTGTCTACAGTGGTGGAATGTGTGGTCTGAGGGCAGAGACGGCTTCTTGTTCTGCAGGGTGTATCCAGCTTTTATTTTTCTTATGCAGCGTTCAGTCCACTCGGCTCCAGTCTGACTCTAAGGACGGCTGCCAGAAACAGTATTACAGACGAGGGGTTTGGAGGGAAGACAGAATATCTTTGTAGGTGTGTTAGTGAGGTGTGTGTGTGATGGGAAATGACTTTTTTCTCTCTGTAACACACACACACACACACACACACACACACACACACACACAAAGCCACACCAGATGGAATAAAAGCATCCTGTGTGTGTTTGTCTGTCAGACCGCTAATAAATGACTTTCTGGTGCAAAGTTAAAGACGAAGCTCTCATGTGCTTTAAATACAAAGCTGCAGCCTGTTAGCTTAGCTTAGCATAAAGACTGTAAACGGGGGGAAACTGCTAGCATCGCTGTCCAAAGAAAGCACAATCTACCTACCAACACCTCGATAGCACTGATATATTTTTATGCATTTTCGGAGGGATGTGTATTCCCTTTACTTACAATAAGATGATAACAGAATGAAGCTACAGCATGTTAGCTTAGCTTAGCATAGAAACAGCTAGCCTGGCTCTGGCAATAAGCCCTAAAAAAGTCAGTAAAAGAAAAGACTTCCAGGAATATAAGAACAGAGAGTCAGTGGATCCTGCTGTGTGTTAAATGTGTGTGTCTCTTCGCAGTATAAGATCCTGAATGTGCCGCTGTCCTCCCACCTGGCGGCCAATCACTTCAACCAGCAGCAGGCGGAGCAGGAAGAGCGAATGAGGATGAAGAAGCTGACGCTGGACATCAACGAGAGGCAGGAGCAGGAGGACTACCAGGGTACGAACACAGACATCTCAGTAGATAGTCTACGTCTTTTTCATCTCAGCATTTCCATCGCTTGTTTCTCTGGTGATTTAAAATCCTTCTCCCGGTTAAAACAAATAATGAAAACAACTCAAACATTTACTCATTGGTGGACTGATTAAAGGACACCAAATGAAATGCATCTTTACCTTTATTGAAATGACCTTTATTCTCTGTCATTTGGGAGAATCTGAACCACTCAATAAATATCTAACAAAGGTTTAGTGATTTTTAAGAGATTTGAATGCAACAAATGTACATATAAAACTACTGCTTACTTCACCTTCAGCGGCTCAGGTCTTTTAAACTCAGCGCTTGAGCATTAATGTCTTTTTACTTTCTACTTTTATGTGTATTAATGTCCTTATTCTGTTTTATTTGATATTTTTATCGTCTTTAATTTCTTACTTTTATATAAATATTTGTATTTTTATTGCACATTCTTCCTCCAACTTCTCTTGTATTTAAAATATATATATTTATACTGTATATCGGACATTTTACTTTCCTGTTTCTCTGTCTGCGTTACAGAGATGATGGCGTCCCTGGCTCAGCGTCCCGCTCCGGCGAACACCAACCGGGAGCGCCGCCCTCGATACCAACACCCGAAAGGCGCTCCCAACGCCGACCTCATCTTCAAGACCGGAGGAAGGTGAGACGCTGACACTGCAGCGCCGGCCCGGTGCTAAAAAAAAAACACAGAGTGTGTCGGATGTCGATGTTCGGGGGGGATAGTAGGGCTCATTATCTTCTTCGTTGGTGTCTGTCTGAACAGAGCGAGAGATGAAAAGCTTGAGCAGCGAGACAGGAAAGAGAGGCGAGATAGGGCAGGGAAGCAGGAGCGAGAGCAGTGAGACAGAGTAGGAGTAAAACAGAGGTTTATTCCTGTTGATATTTGCACTTTGAACTGATTCTGTCCTGAAGAGTTACCGTGAGATCCTTCTTTAAAACACTCTGGGACCATTGGGGGGAATAACATCGACGGCACCGCAGTTCCTGCTTCTGTAAAAAGGAACAACGACACACCGTGAACCTGGGAGGATGTTTTTAACATTTTAAATATAATAAATCTAAAGGTTGTTTAGAGACAGGGATGTTTAGGGACAGAGCAGATGTGTGATTTCAGTAACGGTAATAAACTTTCATAAACAAGTATACTGTGTGTGTATCGAATCCTGATGTGCCATAGAGCTCCTTTTGTTGTCCAAAAACTATTAAAAACACTTCAATAAATAAGCCACACTGTTTCACTGACATCGTCCTTCATTATTAACACACACACACTTCAAGCAAACACTCACTAATGCACCAAACGTGGATCCATCCGCCGCCAATAAATGCACTATTTGTCCTCTTTTCTTCCAATGAAATTGTATATTTGGGTTGTTGTTGTTTATTTGTCTTATCACGGGATCTGTTTAAAACGACAGCAGCATGTTTAATATCCCAGTAAAATCATTCAGCTTGTGTCAATGCTATAAAAAGTAAGTGCAAAGAAAGACTACAATAAAATATATCAGAAAATGAGTTGTAAGTAGGTTTTCACGCAAGAATGTACCTGAAAAATAAAAGCAAAGCTGGGAAAAAATACTAAAAACTAGATATTCAAATGGAGCCAGGGTAGTGAAGACGTAACGTGATCATTTGAATCTCAACTACACCTCCTTAATGTTATGTTTCAGCACCAAAGCAGCCTTAGAAGGGTAAAAAAATAAGAATATAAAGCCTAAAATATGTGTTTGTACTGTGGTAGTCCTCTTTTTAAATCTCAGCATGTATTTCCATTCTTATTATTTCATTTCAGGAAAAACAGGCAGTATGTTCGGTATAATTCAGGTACCAAAGAACCAAAAAGACACTCATTTGATGGTGTTTTATCCCAGCTTTAAAACAAACGTTTCCTTTATTTATTATTTTCTATCAGAACACCTTAAACACTTTGTCATTTTGACCAAGTGTGATGATTTAAATATAATAAAAGGACTATATACCAACCCACATGTCCTTTTTCATTTGATATGCCTGTCTTTATATTTATCTATCCCTCTACTTGTTTTATGGTTTGTTTTTTTGCAATAATAAGGTACGTTTGGACCATGTGACTCGGGGTGTGATAGTGACTTTCAGCTCATTATTCCTCCGTCCGGCGCCAGCCTCCCCCCTCTTGTCCCTCCCTCTCTTAAGTGAAAAGTTAGCCTCTAGCAGCTGACCGTAGACCAGATGTTTCCTGAGGGTGGAGAGACGTGTTAACCGTCTGCAGTAAATGTCTGCTCTCTCCTCCAGGAGACGCTGATGGGAGTCTGGGTTCGGGCTGAACGAGCGAGAGCGACAGAACGAATGATCAAGCGAGCGAAAGAGAACGAGAAGATCGGAGGAGGGGAAAACCGGTCGAAACAGGGAACGCCAGACGACCCTTCCCCCTGAAGATGGGACACTTCTTACCCAAGGAGGAGAGACTTAAAAAACCCAGGGAGCAAGGGGGGAGGGTCAGAGGTCAGGGGGTCGGACAGACGCCTCTCTTTTCTTATTGTCGGTTGCCTGAGAGGACGAAAAATACTGAAGTTGGACGAGCGGCAGAAGAGGCGATCGAGTCCCGCCCTCACACCTGTGGGGGGACTCATGATTGGTAGTTGAAAAACCTGCGAGGGGTTTAAAATAATTTACACGAGAATCCGACTTTCTTTTGTTGTTGTTTCTGGACGTTGAAAACCGGGAACGCTGCACACTGAGATGAGTCCGCAGCGAGGGTCTTAACACCGAGCGCGTGTGTTGGTGGACGGTCGCCCCCGCCACACAGAAAGGATGATTTGTGCACAAAATGTTTGAAATGCAGCCGATGGTCTGAGGCTGTTGATCTCGAGGCATGTGTTGATTCACTGATAACATCACTTAAGTTTAGGGCAGCGCTAGTTTGATTTCCTCACATTTTTTGGCCCGTTTTTCAGTTTCAACGAAGCCCACAGGAAGAGCGTCTGATCTTAGCATCACAGCTTCCCCAAATTGGGCCCAAAAATACTTTTCCAGTAGACAAACGATGGGAAATAGAGGGCTGTCAGTTAGCAGATATGTATAATTTCCTCTCGAGTAAGAGTACTTAAATGGGCCTTGTGTAAATCCCAGTCCTAGGAGTTGTAAAATACACTTACAGCCAAATTGGTGAAAGGCAGCGCTAGTGTGCTACCGCTATAGGTGTCGGGACCAAAGAGGGGAAGGGTTTGGGTGTTTTTGTGTAACTTTTTGGCGCCACTGTGCCCTTCCTCCAATGCTGTAAATCTGTGGTTTGAAGCCAGTTTTAGTTTTGTGTTATGACCCACAAAATATGACATAAAGCATTAAAAGCGTTATTTAAAAAAGATCAGTAGATGCTTAAAAATGTCAAAGAAAGTCAAACACAAAGTACAGAAGCAGTGAACCGCATCATGTCAAAGATTAAAGAACGTGCGCTTCAGAGACCCGGATGTTTGCTTAATTGGACAGAGCCAGGCTAGCAGTTTCCATCCGTTTCTAGTCGTTGTGCTAAGCTAAGCTAATGAGCTAGTAGCCGCTTTACAACTGGTGTCAATCTTCTTCCAGGAAGAAAGAAAGCAAGGGGCAGCTGGGTACCACAGACAGAGACAAACCAGTCTGAATGAACACTTCCCTTTCAAAATAAAAGTCTCAAACCTTCAGACACCTTTGGATCTGGAGCTGTGATCACTGGGTGTACATACTCTGTCCCGAAGTACGTTATATTTCCCGCAGAAAAGCACCCAAGAGATGTGATTTGTGAAGTGTATCGTGGTTCAAACCTTCTTTTTGTTTTGAGGGACTACTTTATTTCAGATACAGGATGTGTGTTGAGACCATTATAGATGTGTAAGTATACTCATGCATGTGTCTCCTCTGCAGCGGTTCTACTTTAGTTTGTGTCGAAGCTATTTCCTTAGCTCTTGCAGCTATTTCACAATAAATGTTTGCAGCTGCCCGGTGTGTGTCGCTCAGTCAATGAGGTCGTCGTGTGTTTGTGGTCTTTGCGTGTTTTCAGAGGGTGCGCCTGTTATTCGAGGTTTAATTACAAGGCTGCAAAACTTAAAGTATTTCCTCGTTTCCTGCAGCCTCGCTCCTCTACACACTGGAAATGTGCAACAGTTGCTAAATTACAGAGATTTTGAGGCAGCATAGGGGGAAATAGATGCTGTTTACCAACATGCATGTAACCTGTAAGCTTTAAAGACACCTGTATAGGATTTATCTACCTTTATTTCACGTCATATTTAAGAAAGAGGACCAAAATACTGTATTCATCCTGGGGGGGAATTGGGTTTTTTGGAAAGTAATAAATAAATAAATAAATAAAAAATATAATAAAAATATGTATGCAAATATAAGAAGTTAAAGTACAATTTCTAATAAAAATGTAAATTAAATAAAATATTTTTCTCAGACAATCACTTAAATAGAATTTTGTCTAAAAAATATATCTTTAAATAATCAATTTATAGTAAAAATAATATAATTTCCTTTGGTGTGTGAATGAGATGTCGTTACTCAGTAACGGTAAACTCTGTAAAGCTAAGTGTCTGTCATCTTTAGACACACCTTTAGAGACACACACACACACACACACACACACACACACACACACACACACACACACACACTCACACTCACACTCACACTCACACTCTCCAGGAAAGAGAGCCTCTGTGTTGAAGTGTTATGTAAGCGTCTGCCGCTCAGACAGTTTGCTTCTGTGTTCCTCGAGGTCAACACACAAGTGAACCAATATAAAGTATGGAAGAAAGGTTAGGAAAACAAAACTTTATAAAAAAATGTTTATACCAAAGAACCGCTGCTTGTTTGGGTCTGAGCTCATGTCTTAAAAAGTCTTGTTTTATTGGTCTACAGTCCAAAAATATACAGATTAAAGCATCAAATCTGCATAATTGGGAGGCGGAAAACACCATTTTTTAATGAGAAAAGTGACTTGAGTTGCCTGTTAATTTATTATCAATTGGTCCACTAATTGTTGCAGCTTAAAAACAATGATTAGTTGCTCGTTACCCTTAAAGAAAAGGGATTTCATCATTTTTTTTGTGAGTACAAAGACTAGCTAACGGGCTCAAAGTCAAATCTGTTGTCCCTTTAAATCCCCGCCTCATCCCCTTTAAAACATCCTCTTTGTTTCCTCTCAGCTAAAACATTCACCTACGTAATCAATCATTAAACAGCAGTTTGTTCCCTAAATTCCAGAGTTAATTAAAGACAAACACAAAAAGAAAAGAAGTTACTATTTATCTGTTTAATGAGTGACAGGAATCCAACATTAGATATATTAAGCAGAGTTTATACAGTTTATAATAAGAACATTCAGAAAGTATACCAGGCTGCAGCTGGTCTTCCCATTTACCACATGCATGCAGTTAAAGTGTAAGAAATTCCATACAAAGTAGGCTGTTTTATACAGTTGTATACCGTATTTCTGCACCGTTATACTTCAAATATACTGTAGCTGAACTACAGAGAACCGGAGTCCGTAAACAAACAAATTCACAGAAGATTATTCACGTGAAACAAAAATATACTTCAAATATTACTGTAGGTGAGCTACAGAGGCCGGAGTCTTGATTACACATGCATACATATTCACACACAAATGCATACACATGCATACACACACACACACACACACACACACACACACACACACACACACACACACACACACACACACACACACACACACACACACACACACACACACACACACACACACACACACACACACAAACACAGAGTTAAATAACACACTTGCAAAAACATATCAACAACAGCTGAAGGGGAATAGAAACACAAAGTAATCCAGGATGTATTTCTAGAATCTGCGGTTTCTAGTGCTTCTGTTTTCTTACAATGCCGCCCCTCCCTAAAGAGCAGATTCCCCTCTCTGCAAAGTAAGAAAGAGAAAGTCTTGCCCGCAAAACCCATTCCACAGTCTGTGGTTTGGTGTGGGAGGTGGAGTAAAAATATCCTGCAGAGTAGCTTTACTCCTTCCTCTTGAAAATAAAAGTGACATTTTTGCGTCTGGAATTGGATAAAACCTCTTGCTCTTTACAACACAGTTTTGTTCATTTCAGAAGTCATAAAATTGCATTAAAGAAAAGTGCCTTCACCTTTGTGTTTGCCCCAAAGTGCTGAAGGAAAAACACCCTAACCCAGTTCCCATGTTAGAGGACTACAACATATATAACTTAAGCTAGATACAGAATATTTGTTGGTCTTTTTTTTAGATTTAAAGACCAATTTGCAACAGAAGTACTCTCTAATGTAACCTCTTATCGTCTTCCTTAAATACCTAAAATACCCTTGTGCACAAATAGCTGCTCATTAACTTTAACTTATGGTGAGAAATGTCTTCCTGCAGCTAAAAAAGACACACATTTCCTGCCTTCCATTACCTCCAAACAATAGTATTCTGGACGACGAGCATGCCCAGATTGTGCAATGTGGAATATAGTATGTGGAAAACTAAAAGTTAAATAATGATGGTATAAAAACTAGATTCTGAGTCCCTGCAACAGGATAAGGCTTCAAAATGACCACAAATTAACAACCACTAACATATTTGTGGATTTTTTGGGGGGTTTGTGTTGCAGGTACTTTGGCCACTGCTCAGTTAATTACCCAGCTTTACTTTGGGCATTAAAACTAAATAGGAAAATCCCACTAAGAGTGTTCTTAACCTTTATAAAGTGGGATTCATTTACATAACAAATCTAAGGGAAATGTGGTCCTATTGTAGTTTAATTGGACTCAACCCCAAATACAAACTCCAACATTCCCCAAAGTACCAAGAGTGGATGAGTCCACCACAGAAAATAGTCCCAACAAATACAGTCTTTCTTCGCAGGACCCAGTTAAAAAATCCTGCTATTCACAATCATCCTCCATCAGTCTTTGATTCCTGCAGGAAGAGGATGCAACAGTTTGCTCCCAAATATCTTGTGCAGAGGTATACATTGTCTTGGATCAGATGCAATATGAAGTAGTTTGTCCGTGTCGACGGTGACACACTTGATTGTCAGGTTTTTTTTATGGCCAGCAAGTGAGAACTGGCTGTGCAGGTCTATCGTACGATCTCGAGAAAAAGGTCTCTCACCTACCACGCCTCACACCCAGACAAACATGAGGGATACTTCCAGCATTCCTCGAGGGATGCCAGTGGAAATTCAGGCTTGACAGGTTCAGTCGTTTCAAGAAGTTCAAGAAGACTCCTTCAGCAACCCCAGTTTCCTCAAGGCTTCCCTGCGCGATTCGTCCGTCGCTCCCCGTCCAGAAAACTGCACCGTGATGCCTTGTGGACGAAACTGGGAGCTGGATCTACGCCTGTGTTCAGGAGACAAGGCTCGTGGCGCTGGTGATGGTGTATTGCCACCATGGTAGGAGTGGCGTGGAGGTCTCGGGGCCGGGGTGGGAGCTGGACCTTTGAAACTCTTTGAAGGGCTCACCGAAGGACGGTTCAACTCGGAGGAAGGGTTGAATGTTCGGCTCTTTCCTCCGTAGCTGTTCATCGCAGTGGGTAGCGGTTCTGGTTTGGCGGCGGGTAAGATTTGACTCTTGTCGATGTGGGAGCTGAGGATGTCGGGGAGGTCACTCCTTGCTGCCGGAGCAGGGTTCATGACTTTGGTCTTTCCTCCGTAGGTGTTGAACTCGATAGGGTTGGCTAGCGCAGGGGGGAGCACTTTGGGATCAGGGCTTGTTGTTGAAGGCAAAGACTCCCTCCTGAAGGAATGAGAAGGGTTCACCACGATAGATTTCCCCCCATAGCTGTTCGGTTCAAGCGAGGTGACCTCAGGCGGAGAGGAAAAAGAGGTCCTGGTTTCTACAGGAGGTGGATGGTAGCTGCTGCGTGTGATGGCTGGAGGCGAAGGGCTCGATTGGCGGTTCCTTTCGTCAAACCTCCTGAGGGATTCTGACCGCACAACCTCTGGTTTCTTGTCGATCTGGCTCTGACTTGGTGTTGTAACTCCGGGCAATTTGACGCTGGTTTCTTTTGGTGGTAGGGGAGAGCTGACCTCCATGGACCTGGTGTCTGCACTTGTGAGAGGACCCAGAGAAGCGTTAGGGACTGCGATTGGGGAAGTACCCCCAGACATGGCTCGAGTCCTGTTTAGGCCCAGCTTAGACAGGGCCTCCATCCTGGATTTGTCTGGTGAAGGGTCCTTGAAGGAAATGCTGCGAGTGGGAGCATTTCGAGGCTCCATGGTCAGGTTAGAATCCTCCTGCACCAGAGGGTGAGATGTACCTGAAAGGTTTGCAAGCATCTGCGCCTTTCGCTCGTTGAGGTGGACATTGGACAGCGACTGGTTTTGGGGTTCCTTATGGCTGTGGATCACACTGATGTTGGCAGGAAAGCGGCTCGGCTTAGCAGAAGTTGGTGGACCATGTTTAGGAAGATCGCTACTCAGACTCGATTGCTTGTCAGACTCAAGGCTCGGATGACGGAGGAAGGATGAGGGATGCAAGTTAGAGGAACCCCCTGCCTGGTTATCTGCTATCTGCTGGGCAATCAGGACCGGGGTGGGGATGCAGCCTGGGGGGTGGTATGAGAAGTGGCTGTCTGTAGCCCCATAGCTGCCTCTTGGTAAGGGAGGGTTGTACTCTGAAGGTAAGCTGTCCGGCGCATCACGCTTAGGTTTTATCTCGAAGTGGCTTCCAGGGGTCTGCATCATGTTCGTAAAGTCTGTGAGGAGCAAATGGGAACGTCAAAATCTTGGAAAGACTATCATCAACCTATGCTTTTTCTAGAAACCTGACTAAGACACTGCAAACAAGAACAACTGTACCCTACCTGGACTGGTGGGATTGTAGATTGGCTCTTTGTTCTGCAGCAGGTCTGGTTCTGGGCGGACCAGGTATATAATGTCCTGGTCTTTGGGACCGGGGTGCCTGGACAAAAGTGAGGACACAACAGGACTCGAGGTCGGGCAGCTACTGTTCGCCGGTTTGAAGCCGGGGGGCTTCCTCCGGTCGTTCTCCTCCAGACCTTCCTCCAAAGAGTCGATGGTGTTCTCGAAGAATTGGATGCACTCCTGCTCCTCCTGGCTCAGAAACTTCAGGGTATCGTCTTCCTGTTGAGGCAAAGGGATCAGAGGACATGAGTGGACATGGTATGATTTAGATTGTCTCAACTTAATTCTAGAGATACTGCCAGTATTGGGTTCTGGGGTTTTTTCAAGTTGCTTAGAAGATGTGACTTTTGGCTCAATGGAGTTTGATACTGTTGGTTTGTGTTCTATTAAGTCTGCTCGAAGCCGAACCTATAAAGCCAATAGTGCTGGAGCCAGTTTTTTTACCCCATCCCTTTTGACGGATCGTCCGAATCCCTTTTCTTTCAGTTTACGTTAAATTACTGTTTAAATGTTACTATTTTTGGGCCTTTTTTTAAAGCTTGTATCAGACCCTATTTGTGTGTTCTGATTTATTTCCTTTAAGGTTATCGGATCTGGGTTGGATAATGTCCTCACTGCAGTTGAACTGGACTGGACCTTTGTTTTTCTTCTGTATTTGGGACACTATCTTTTTGTCGTTGTGGTTCTTCTCAAACTTCAGTCCTTCTTCTTATTTGTCGGCCCATTGCACATTGTTACAGGGGATTACCTATCCCCTACAGCCGTGTGGTTGGGCTTAAATAGGTTGATCGTTATCAGGACTGAAAGAGACTTTAAAGGAGGGCAGCGAAACCAAAAGTCACCAAGTTGTCATTGGATCGCCCATTGTGTAATTCCTCAGGGGGTGTACCGTAAGGAGCTGGACAGGTAGCCGCTGCGGTGATGTCGAGAGGGGGAGAAGAAAGGGCCGTTTGAGCTAAATTAAGGGTCGGAAAGAAGTTAGGAGGGTTGGGGATGCTGGAACAAACATGCCCGTGTTCAGTCTGTACACATCGACTCCTGTATGAGGAAGTCAGAGTGGATGAAGAACGATGAAGAGGAAAGGACATTTGGTTTCTAAGGATATATGAAATTAGAATCATAGGGGGGAAATTGGGCTTCGTAACGGTTGCTCATTAGAATTAAATAAATAATTTAAAAAAGGAAAAATATATAAATAAACATAAGAGGTTAAAGGAGAAACTCCAATGAAATAAATGGTATTTATAAAAACACAAGAAGTTAAAGTTTAATATCAAATATAAAGTAAAATAATACTATAAGTTCACTCTATCCTTCTTGAGTAACCTTTCTCCCTCAGATGGACAACAAACACTTTGATAATGCAGTGTTATGGATCTCAGGTGGCGTTGAACTGTAATTAGACAGCAACCAAAACATGAGGACGCTGCTAATTTGGGGCTTTTTCAAGGTTATGTCCTTCACCGTGCGGTTGACATGCAAACAGGATTTGTTGCTGACCTCAGAGTCTTGTTTTGACTTTACACGTACGGAGACAAAGACACCTGCAGCAACACCCAACTGAAACCAGCGTGAGATAAACACAGAGTTGCAGGTTACAGCGGGAGTCAATGCCGTCCATTGTCGACACGCAGCGACCGGAGGAGAAAAACTGCGGCTCGACCGGTTCCGTTTGTGTTGTCAGTGATAATGAATGTCATCCCCAAGACATGCTGAGGGATTGAGTTGTTGAGCAGGTGTAATTCCACAGCGACGCTGAAAACTGGGTGCTTTTGTGTAAACACAGAGAAGTACAGCTTGGATAATCAGCTGTTCATCTGATACTCTGAGTGTTTGCTTTGTTTGACGAGACAATGGAACAAGACGACTCTATCCCTCAGTTTACAGAGCATCCAGGTGCTATTATACACACCTGTGTCCCCGGTGAGGGCCAATCAGTCCAAGCTTTATCCTTGGTAATTGGTTTATTAACAAAGGTTATTGAAATAGTTTGATGTTTGGGGCAATATTCAAGTTTTTGTTGTTGTTGTTTTTCTAAAGAAATACCTGCCTGATTTACATGAAACTTGGCAAAAGTGTGTCAAATGATCTAAGGAATAAACCCTAACCTTTTGATAACCCTAACCTTGTTCACTCAAGGCTCTGGATGTCTGAACTGCCCATTTAAATGTGTAGTTTTGATGTCCTTTATGTAATAAAAATAATAATGATATTCCCTTGTTGTGGGGTCTTTCATATAAATGTTTTTTAAAAAGGCAAAATGAATCTAAATGTCTGTTTGGAGCCCTGGAATATAGACATGGCTACGGGCACTTCATTGTTAAGATGATTATAACCATGTCATGTTCTTTACTTATTTATATTAGTTAGGATTATGATTTAGTTTTTAGCTGTATTTTTATTTTATATTTGAATGTATTTTTTATTACTGTGTTCTTCTTCTTTCTGATTTTTTGGGTCAGGTATTTGTGTTATGCGCCATCCTTTTCGAAGTAAATCATTTATCCTACAAGATGACTTAAAAGTAGAAGGAAATCTCAAGTCTTTTCATAGCTTTATAAATACTTACGCGTGTCCTGGAGTTTTGAACGGCATCCCCGTTGACCCCGTAGTGGCGCTGAGGGTTGGCTTGCAGACGGAGGTCCATGATTCGGGGGTCAGAAGTCATCAGAACATCTCACAGAGCGTCTGAGGTTCCTGGGCTGCGCTGCGAAAAAATAACATCTGGACTCGCTCTGAAGAATCATCAAATCCTCTTTTCGACGAGAGTCTGGAGACACAGAGGGAGAAGAAATGTCAAACAACTGAACATCTAAGAGGAAGGAGGTCGAACAAGGCCAGGTAAGAAGTATTCAGATCCTTTATTTAAAGGGGACATATTACACTCATTTTAAGGGTCAGTATGTAGAGTCTCTCCTGGGACATGTCTCCATGCTTTAAAGCTCAGAAAGCTCTTTATTTTTCTCAGACTGCCTCAACTATTTTCCCCCTCTGTCTGAAACCAGGGGCCAGTCTGCTCTGATTGGTTAGCTGGTTGGCTCTGTTGTGATTGAACTGCGTAGAGATCTTCCGCCCCCTTAGCCTATCACGTACAATGTGTTGGAACGCTAGCCAATAGGAGCGCGAGTGTTCCATAGTGATGTCACTGTGTTCCGCAACTTTGGGATTTAAAGGGCCACCAGACAGCTCTGAGTAGCAGAAGTATAAAACGGAAATATTCACTTTCAAATACCTGAACCCGAGTAACACTTTAGTGCACAGGTGAGGTTCACCTGATGGACCAGTTCACCTGGAACAGGAAGCCGTAAGACTGGCTCCTGAAGCCGAAACTTACGGAGCATGTGGGCACACACATTCCTCTGTGATGCTGCTCTGATAAAAATAAAACCTCATTGGAAGATTTCAACAAAAAGCTTCCTTGTTGAGGTTTGGAACCAGGAGGGAAAATATTTGACTCGACAAACAAGAACTCGTTCTCATGATCAAACAAGGACGGGGACGTGTGGGTGTTCGCTCCCGGGGCTGGATTTAGTTAAACAGTTAAAAAATAAACGAGGTCAGAAATAAAACACAAGCTAATGGTTCTTATTTCTGCCATCATTTTACCCCAAAATGTATTGAACGTAAAAATATGAAATGAAAGGGAATTTTCCACTCAGTTTTTATGTCATTGTGTTTATATGATATCCTAAAATAATGTTCAAACTAGAAATTAAACTCACATTATTATTTTTGTTTATGTATTTATTCACCAAAAATGCTATGAGATAATAGTTTACCCTCATGGTTTTGGTTGTAATATAGTTATTTTTGACCCAATTCTATTAATTCTTTTTATAAATAAGGATATATAACATACAATATTATAAATTGTAATATTTTGCAGGTATATATATAAGTGTTTTCAAAACAAAGCAATAATAAACAAGAAGTTAAAACGATTTACAAAAGTAATAAATGAAGTCATGGAACAACAACAAATAAAACCAATTAAATAATTCAGAATGAATCAATGAAAGAAAAGGCCTTTGTATAATAATATTATTTAACATTTTAAAATAAACATTATAGTATGATGTTATTTGAAGTATCTGCAGGACTACCATACTTGTCAGAATGGTGACTTTCCACGAGTTATTTCAGTAAATATAATCCCCATAAGCCGCTTTACTCCTGCAGAAAATAAAAAAGTACTTTTATATAATGACTTACCCAACAACTCCACAGCTCGGTCATCATAAAACCAACAAACAGGACAGTAGTTTGTTCCTTCAGAGAAACAGCTGCTTCAAACTCTTCTGTAAAATAAATCGTCTTTAAAGGTCCAGTTCGCGCTTTGTGACCTCCGTGCGTAATGACACCACTATGGCACAATACACAGCACTTTAAAGCACCACGGAGCCCCGCCCACCGCCGTCAGGAGGGTGTGTGCGTGCGTGCGTGTGTGTGTGTGTGTGTGTGTGTGTGTGTGTGTGTGTGTGTGTGTGTGTTTTCATTCAGGTGTGGTGGTGACTGACACACTGGAAAGTTATCCAGCTCACACACACCTCAGAGTTTCACTAGGATGTGTTCAGGAGCAGTGGGAAGTTTAACCTTAAAGAATGTTTTGCAGTTTTATTAAAATCTTCCAATCTTGCCCAAACACCACAAGTCATAAGTAAAATAATATTGAGGTACTTGATGTATAATGGGTTAAATACACTTTGCATTATAAGTGCTTCCAGTATTTTAAAGTGCTTTTAGTTGGGCATTATCCTTTTATTTTATACTTTGGGACAGGATCAGAATACTTACTACACTTATTCCTTAATCAAGATAACTGATTTTATCATGGGTAGACAAATTAAGTCTAAATCCATAAACAAACACTACTTGATGCCTTGATAAAATTGGCTCATGTGAGATAGGGCAGTAGTGTTTGGTCAGAATCAGTAACCACGAAAACCTCATGAAATAAATTGCTATATACATTTTGCAAACGTGCAGTCTAAGGCAAAACACTGCAGATTTAATGACTTAAAAGTAAGTTTAAAAATACGAATAAATACAAAAATGACTTGAGATTTGTTTGTATTGAGCGCCTCCTGCTGGCTGCACCCTGGTAGCTCAGTCCTTCACTGTGCACAGGCTTTTGTGAATAATTACTATTTTAATGTATCATTTATTGTTGTACTGAGTTTGTGAGTTAATTACAATATTTGTATTACATTTTATTTTGTATACTTTTTCACATTTGGTTTCTGCACTGTTTTTTGCACACGCAACCGTTGTATATTATATTTTATATATTTATCTACCGTATATGTTTTACTTGTGTTTCTGCACTACTATGTTTTAATTGGTATTGTTTATACTTTTTCACACTGGGTTTTGCCGAATTTTGACTCTCAACCGTCAAGCATAACAATCAGGTGACCCTGCTGCTCTTGTTTCCCAATTGTCCCTGAACGCCCCACCCGTCTCCGGTCTGCGTCACTAGCTCCTTCGGTGTTTCTGTCCGTTTGTTTGTTTCTGCACGTTTACCGGGAGAAAGACCCCCAGAACCGGCTGCTGTCCACACACACAGAGGTCCGGTGAGTCTGCGCTTAACTGGTTATTAACATGCATGTTGTTATTATGATAATTAGCTAAGTGAGGGCAACTTGCTTAGCCTGCTAGCTAGCAGAGCTACATCTAAATGCACCATATGCGTCTAATATCGGACACTGAGCCGTTTACAACCAAGATAACACACACAGTAATTATACATTTGAAATCTAATTTCTGTTATTATGTTAAAAAGTGGTCACGATACATCCTTTTTATAAGGTCATATTAATGGATTTAGCTAGTCGTAGTCTAGGTTTGTGCAGTGACCGATAATGGAATCCCCAAGAATTGAGCCTGCCGTTGAAGCCCATATTTGGAATGTCCGTAGTGGCCATATGGCGGTACTACTACCCCAGTGACGTCATGTTGGCTCGAGAATACTTTTTCCCATTGGCTGACATTGGGGAAAGAGACGTCTGTAAATCAGCGGATAATTATTTTGGAGCTAAATAATAACTACCTCTCTCTTATATATCCCTTATTTAAATCATTAAGGATGAAATCAAATAGAAAATATAACATTTATATAATTCTTTATATTTACATTTTAAGAGTTATTTACTCTCACCAGTTAGCTGAAGGCTCAACTGCGCATGCTCAGTGGGCCCACATACGGGTACTTTTGCTGTTGATGCGCCACTGAGCAGCTCTCATAGGAATGAACGGAGTATCCAGTTCTCTTTAAACATCCATTCATCATTAATCCAAGTGCAAAACATAACCGTTCTTTCCTTTTTCAGGTGGTTTATTTTCCTCTTTGTGGCACAAATATTTTAGCTTAAAAAAGCAACAATCTCCCCTCTGAAGATCACGTTCTTTTTTATACATCCATTCATCATTCATCCACCTGCAAATACTGGCTGTTTTCAACATTACAATTAAGCAAATGGGTTGTTTTCTAGCCTTTTTCCCCCTATTTTCAGTTGGTTTATTCCTCTCTTTCTGATATGCATCTTACTATTATTATTATTGGTAGAATCTCGCCTCTGAATAAGCCTGTTAACATCAGCTACCCTAATACAATTGCTCCGTTAGCATTAGCTTGTTATTAGCAGCGCAACATAAGCTGACACAGTGCCATGATGTTGTTTTCATGCATCTTTAATATGTGCAGAGTCAGATGACAGCCGTTAGGTTTTAACGCCCCCCCCCCCTGTTCAGTTGGTGTTAGCATGTTAGCTCACCTGCTAACGTTCACATGCTAGCCACCTTTAAGTAGCATGATGCTAGCTGTCACTGCACCCTTAAACAGGAGCTTTAAACGTATGTTTTATAAACGTGAAGGCAACATTTCAGCTTGCAGTCACACAGATAGCAATATTAATAATAATCAACATTGTTTTTATTGCATCTTGTATATAGGGTATGCACTTCCAAGTATTTTACAATAAAGGGAAAAAACAAAATAGCCAAATATAAACAAATGCAAATACTGTGCTGTAAACAAATACATACAAAACTAGAAACTCATTAAATAGCACAAACAAGTTGGCAAAAACTCCTTTATAAAATATGTCAAATAAATAAATGCATTAAAATATGAAACATGTAAAGAGTTAGGGAAAGGCAATCCTTAATACAAATGCAATTTCTTAAATTGAGGTTTTAAAATGTTTACAGCACTTGCTCTTCTCATAGCCTTGACTAGAGAATCCCCTAAGTTTTGGTGCATAGTTACAATATGCTGAGCTGCCATCTTCTTGTGTTTAATAGGTAATGTAATGTCATATACCCCAGAATCATTGAGCATTGTCCAGCTAGCAATTAAACTGGAAACCATGTGAATGGAGTCAGTGAACAGAGAGGCTGTTGTCAGTCTAAACCGAGTTACTGTTTGTTGCAGACGCTGCAGGAATTATGCAAATGTTTGTCTCAGGTTTCACCAGAAAAAAAAACATAGTACCCATATCTTTAATAGTTAGATAAAATCAAATACTCTTATAGTAGTGAGTTCAGAAAATCCTTATTTAATGTTCCTTCGTCTGCTTTGCACTTCAGGAGTGCACTACAATGCTCTTTGTTTTAGTCAGGCATCTGTGTGCAGCAGAATAGACTGCCTTTCGTTGTGCAACCGTGTGTCATAACAATAAATGATATTTGAAGCATATCATAAAAATCCCTCTGATGGTCACATAGTATGCAGTCATGGAGGAAGTGTGCAGACTTTTATTGAGTTAAAGAGGCAACTACAATAAAAAGATACTGTATGAAGTCAAAGTCCTGCATCAAACCCTTTCGAACCAGAAAAAAGTATCCATTTTTCTCTTAATAAATGAAGCAAAGGATCATTTTGGTTTCAATAGACTCATTTATTAATTAACTAAAAGCTGCAGCTCCAGTGTTAATGATTCAACTTGTAATAACGCTCCCCACAGACCAATCTTCCAACATGACGCGTGTTTGTTGGTGCTTGTGCGAGAGCAGCTCCCAAATTAAAACCCCTTTTTTCTATTTATTTCCCATATAACGTTCACTAAATGTAAAACAAGCATCCTGCATTTGATGAATAGAGATCTGCAGTCTAGCAGCAGGCTTACAAGCAAATTGACAAATGTACGATCAAATATATTTATAAGTTCTGTTCAGCTCTTTAGGGTAAATGCTGGTCAGTGTTTGGATGACGTAAGGCTGCGTCGTAAACCCTTTAAACTGAAGGGATGAGCCTTTACTGGAGAAACTGGATCTTTAGCCAGCATCCCCTCAGTATCCTGTTACTGCGGGCTCTCCAGGACTGGTCTCCATGGAGATGATGCAGGCAGACAGGGTTGAGGGGGGATTGGTTGTTTTTGTGGGTGGGGTTTCACCTGAGTTTGAGGTGAGATGCTTTCACCTGTCTGACCGACCACTTCACTCCTCCATCCTCATGTGCACACTTCCTTAAAGACTTCATATCAACACGTTGAAAAAAAAAAGGTGGTATGACAAATTGTGCAAAAATGCATTGACTTATAATGATGTCTCAGATGTCAGATTGTCCTTGAATGCACCATCAGTCCAGTGCTGTCTCCTGCATTTTCCAAACAAACATCAACAATGAAACTCGGACCAAAAAATGACACGACTGAATGTTTATTGTGATGGATGACTCGCGTGAAGTCTTAGGATTGTTTGCAGACGTGTCACGGCAGAAGGTGCGACTCTGACAGAATGATACTAAAATAAAAACACCAGTGTTCTTCCGCTGGATCTTTAAATAACTTTAGGTGACGTAAGCTTTCTGGATAGCACGGCAACATTTGTCGTCTCAAGCAAGTTTCCTAATTTCAGTTTTTGTGTGTGTGTGTGTGTGTGCACAGTGGAGGACACACCCACTGAACACACACACACCAGGATGAGCAGGTGGGACCGGTGTTAAAACAACGGAACATAAGGTAGGACAGGAGAGACAAAGAGCTTATTTTAAGAGCATCATAATAACAATAAGGAAGCATCTCTGGAATGACAAATGGACTCGATGCTTTGTGGAGGAGTTTTCAGTCGCTGTCTTCCTGCTGGAGTTTGACCCAGAGAGTAAAGTTCAGTCTGCCTTACACTAACACACTTTAAGTGAAGGAAGAAATAGGGACGTCATTTCAAACTCACCAACACCTCTTAGACCATGTTGTGTGTTCTCTTGAAAGAGAATCCTATAGCTCTACTCTGAATACTTTTTAGATATGAAGAGGTTTGCATCTTCTAAGCGTCACCAGAGCTTGTTCTTCACTTCGGTTGCAATTTATCGTAACGGATAATTTGTACTAATGTCAATATTAATAAAAGTCACTATTTTTTACACAAAGTCTTTTATTTTGAAAAGCTGACATGTCCAATAGTTTTCACTCTCTGGACAGAAAAGCCTGAAATATAATGCAGTTTACTGTTTTCAGACATGCCATGATTTTATCTCATGTTTGTCAAAATATATCCTCCTCTCTCTCTCTCTCTCTCTCTCCCTCTCCCTCTCTCCCTCAGGTTGAGGGCAGACATTACCTGTCTCTGTTTTTTTGCTGAGTCACTCCTTCACCTGAACCCCCTGCTGTTAGTGTGACTGACTGAGAGCCTCCATCCATCCCTCTATCCACAACTGCTGCTGCACTATGGTATACACACACACACACACACACACACACACACACACACACACACACACACACACACACACACACACACACACACACACACACACACACACACACACACACACTCTGTTCAGACTTGTGTGACTCATTGAACATTTATAAACTACAATGCATTTAATAATCAGTTTGCAGCCTCACTTACAGCTGTGTGTGTGTGTGTGTGTGTGTGTGTGAGCAGAGTGTATGATGTCTGACAGCAGCTGCTATGGCCTGCAGCGGTCCGGGCAAAGCTGAGACTCTGGAGGGTTTCCACGAGGTGAACCTCGCCTCCCCCACCACCCCTGACCTCCAGGTAAGTGACTTCCTCAGAGGCAAGGAGCGGCTCCTGCAGGTTTTCAGGATGTTTACAGACTTATTGTCTCAGATCGGGTTAAAATCTCTCCTGAAGGTTCCAGGACAGCCTGGGGGTTAGTCTTTAATGTGAACAGCTGTTCTGGATGTTTAACATTAATCAATAAAACACATTTAGTTTTAGTTTTGGAGATAAAACCATCACACTGAGACTCTCAACGTCTTTCTGGTTTCCCTGTGTGTCTTCCTGCAGAACCAAGCAGAGCAGCGCCCCCCCACGCGTCACAGTGCCCCCCCCACCACTCTGTACCGCACACACTCCCTGGGAGCGCCCCCTGCTGGCCGCCCCACCTCACTGCGGGCCGACCAGCTCCCCACGCAGCCGGTCTATTCCACCCCCCACAGCCACAATGGAAGGTGAAGGAACACTCTGCCTGGGATTAAATGGCAATCATTTCTATCATTTGTTTTAAAATTTAATATATTTTGACTTCAGGACTTTTATTTTGAAGAATTGAGACAAAATAAGGAATTTTTTGGCTTCACTTTTGGCTTTGGGACTTTTTCAAGTGTGTAGGACTTAAGGAAAGCTATTCAGTCTGTTCCTTAGACTTCAATTCTATCATTTCGGGTATTCAAACATTCTGCCACAATGCGGTTTGGATCTTCAGCGTCCTGCCATCGATATGACAGGATAACATGCATGCATTGAACTCAATAAACTCAAAATAAAAGCATGACTTAAAGAGGAGGATGTGTATCCATGTCTTGCAGAGCTGAGGGGTTAGTGAAGAGGTATTTAGTTGGTTGCAGTCTGCAGCCTCACCACTAGAGGGCGCTGTCCTCAATGGAAATGATGGATCTGCTCCTGCAAGCAATACTTTTTTGTAGGTCATTTGTCCAAAGACTTTCCTCCCATATAAGCTCTAACTGGCCGTTGTTGTTCCCATGCTTACCCACAGCGCGTCAGGGCCAGGAGGCGGAGTCTCTGGACGGCCACTTCCTGTGTGCAGAGGACGGCGAGGAGTGCAGCGCTCTGAGCGAGAGTCTGTCGAGGCTCCGCAGCCCGTCTGTGATGGATGTCCGAGAGAAAGGATACGAGAGGCTGAAGGAGGAACTGGTGAAGGCCCAGAGGGTAGGACACACACACACACACACACACACACACACACACACACACACACACACACACACACACACACGGTCTCTGGTCATGAATAAAATGAATGTGTGTGTGCAGTTGGAGAGTGTGTGTGTGTTTTTCAGATCATTATCACATTGCTGCACATTTTCATAACTTACACAAACATCGTGTTGCATTTCTTTTTCCTATTCTTTCGTTTAAAGACATTTATCTTATTGTTTTTAGCCCGGCTGATCCAAACAGTTTGAAGCTTTTTTCTTAACCTTAAATTCTAGATAAAAATGTAAACGCTGATCTTTATTTTTGTTGACAAGTTTTGAAACCAGTATTTCTGCCCAGTAGATAAAAATGAGTCTGGTTTTATTATTAGTATTTTTCCATTTGTAGAATAAAGTCCACGTCAGACATTTAATGAAGATTCACATTATATGAATCCAGGTATTATGTTCAGTCAATATGTTTGAAATATGGCTTAAAGACAACATTTAATGGACTTGTTGGAGGACATGGATTAAATAGAATAAAAAATGTCACCAATTAAAATGAAAGCTCATTCATTCTGATTCATTTTTAATAATAATAATTCTAATTTGAAAAAATCTATAGTAGAATATTTGTTTAAAATTGAAGTTGGAAACAAGTCCTCAAATATTTCACTAATTTTCCGTTTGTTCATCTCTTTGTTTGTTGCCATGCTATGATTTCACCCCCATGTGTTTTCATTTTGCGTTTTATTTCTGTTGTGTTGTTTTCTGTGTGTGTGTGTGTGTGTGTGTGTGTGTGTGTGTGTGTGTGTGTGGGTGAAAGGAGCTGATGTTGAAGGATGAGGAGTGTGAGAGGTTGTCTAAAGTCAGAGATCAGCTGGGCCAGGAGCTGGAGGAGCTCACCGCCAGCCTCTTCCAGGTCG
Organism: Eleginops maclovinus; assembly: GCF_036324505.1. Taxonomy (NCBI): domain Eukaryota; kingdom Metazoa; phylum Chordata; class Actinopteri; order Perciformes; family Eleginopidae; genus Eleginops; species Eleginops maclovinus. The sequence continues at coordinate 15,996,672 of NC_086365.1, forward strand.
GTCTCCTCAACTCCTCCTCCTCCTCCTCCTCCTCCTCCTCTTCGTCTCCTCTGCTTCCTGTTTCCTGTTCCCTTCCTCCTGACGCAGACAGAAACCAGACAAGATTGTTTGCTCTCCGCTCGTTGGCAGCAGAGATGAGAAACGGAGGCGTTGGGAAGATGTTTTGTGTTATGTTCACTACAGAAGTCACTAAAGAGTTAGTCTTCAGGTTTACTTCACTACAACGGAACACAGCTTTAAGTACCTTTGAGTTTTATTACTCCTCGTCTCTAAATGTGACTTTAATTCTGTAGAAAATCTGCAAAACAATTTAGTTTACGGACATATCAACAATCAAGTGCTTTGATTTCAAACTCAAACCTTTAGAGGTGCAACTTTTGAAGATGACAGACTCCTGAGGGATCCTCTCCTTCTGACCTTCACCACTCTCTCCTTTCCTCCTCCTCTCCTCCTCCTCTTCCTCATTCTTTGGACTTTCCCTCATAGAAGGAGCTGGGTCTCTTTTCTCTCTGTGTGTGTTTTCCGCCCCCTGTGAACCTGTGTGGAGCTTTATTTTCTGTCACTGTGAGGATCGTTGTGAGTACGGAACGTGTCACAATACTGAGATGCTTTGTGTTTCACAGGAGGCTCACAAAATGGTCCGAGAGGCCAACGTCAAGCAGGCCCACGCTGAGAAACAACTGAAGGAAGCCCTGGGGAAGGTAACCACACACACACACACACACACACACACACACACACACACACACGTCTCAAAAAAGAAATCACTACTTCTACTAGTATTTATTTCCCCCCCCCCCCGCTCCTCCTCAGATTGACGTCCTGCAGGCGGAGGTGCAGGCCCTGAAGACCCTGGTGCTGTCCTCCCCCACCTCCCCCCTGGGTGAGCTCCCCTCAGTGGGGGGCGGATCGAAGACCCCCTTCAGGAAGGGCCACAGCAGGAACAAGAGCACCTCCTCGGCCATCATGGGCACGCAGCCCGACCCCTCGGCCACGCAGCCAATCGTACGCGAGTGCAGAGAGGTGGGCGGAGCTTAATGAACCCCAGGAGAGTGTTTATGTGATGATGTCATGGTAACCTGTGTTGTTGTTGTTGTTGTGCAGGTGGACAGTCAGCTGTTCAGCGACTTCAAGGCGTGGCGAGAGGAGCCGACGCTGGAGCGCAGCTGCTGCTTCCTGGAGAGGGTGTACCGGGAGGACATCCACCCCTGCCTCACCTTCAGCAAGTGTGAGGTAGGGAGACCCCAATAAAACTCCATGAAGTATAAAAATAAAAAGGATTATTTCTGTTATTTAACGCCCCCCTCTCCTCCCCTCCTCTCACCCTTCCTCTCCCCCTCCCTCAGCTGGGCTCGGCCATCCTGGAGGCGGTGGAGCAGAACACGCTCAGTGTCGAGCCGGTCGGGTTCCAGCCGCTGCCCGTCGTCAAAGCCTCCGCCGTGGAGTGTGGGGGACCAAAGTGAGCACACACACACACACACACACACACACACACACACACACACACACACACACACACACACACACACACACACACACACACACACACAGTGGTTTTCCTCTTCATGGAGCTTTCACTCTTTCATCGTCATCTCTTCATCTTCCTTTAATTTCCTCCTCTAGCGGGCGCAGAGCCGAGCTCGTCACGTGAGTCTGAGTCTCTCTCTCTCTCCCCCTTCCTCTCTCTCTATCTCTGTTCTATCAAATTTGAAAAAGCTTTATTGACACAACAATGACACTCACTTTCTTTTCTGGCTTGAACAAAACAATGAAACTAAAACACACATCTACAAACAACAACAGGAATCATATCAGCTGATTATCAATTTGAATTATACACTATCTCCCCCTCTCTCCCATCAGCATCTTTAATCTCTCCTCAGTTGCTCCTCCTGACTCCCTCTAACTCAAACCTCCTCCCTTTAACCCTCCTCCTCCTCCTCCTCCAGGTTTATCAAAGCGATCCTGATGAGAGCAACCTTGATAAATGCTAACAGCCCTCTCTCCCTGCCTCCTTTCCTTGCTTCCTCCTGTCTCAGTACGAGTTTTCCTCACGCTGAAAGAGTTGATTGACTTCCTGTCTCTCTCTCTCTCTGTCTCTCTCTCTCTCTCTCTCTCTCTCTGTCTCTCTGGTAGAAAATGTGCCCTGAGCGGTCAGACCAAAACCTGTAAGCACAGAATCAAGTTTGGAGATTCATCCAATTACTACTACGTCTCTCCGTACTGTAGATACAGAGTGAGTACACACACACACACACACACACACACACACACACACACACACACACACACACACACACATAATGATGAATTGTCTGTCCGTCTCTCCCTCAGATCACAGCAGTGTGTAACTTCTTCACCTATATCCGCTACATCCATCAAGGCCTGGTCAAACAGCAGGATGGTAAGACACACACACACACACACACACACACACACACACACACACACACACACACACACACACACACACACACAGCTTATATTCTCTGCTTTACTCCTGGTTGCTCCTCCAGCAGAGCAGATGTTCTGGGAGGTGATGCAGCTCCGCCGGGAGATGTCCTTAGCAAAGCTCGGCTACTACAAAGACCAGCTGTGACGGACGGACAGCTCCAGCATCCAATCACAGCTCCCTCCCTGCAGAAGCCCCGCCCCCTGACCTTCCTCGTCCTCCTTCCTTTGTGTGAATGTGTTTTCGTGTGTGTGTGTGTGAGAGAGAGAGTGTGATGTTGGAGGGGAGAGTTTGGATGCTTAATTGCAAACACTCCACGATATGAAGACATGAGGAGAGGAGTAAAAATGTCTGAGGAGCTTCCACTAGGCTTTGTTTTCTCCCCCTCATGTCAAAAAACCCCAAATACAGACACAAGATGATCGAGAACTCTCCAGTAAGATATTATTTATTGTTAGACGGCCCCAACAATCATCATGACACCGTTATAAGCTCCTGTTTACTTTCATCAGACATCTAGTTCCCTTATCTCTCCAGGGCGAGGCCGCCGCGCTGCTTCATTTCTCTCGCCCAACACAGAAGTATTTACAGCAACAAACTCCTTATGACTCATTTCATTGTACCAGAGCTGCGATGTTTGGTCCACTGAACTCAATCATTCAGAAGCTGTTTATGCTGCTCTTCTCTGCTATACAACTGCACGACTTTCCCCCGTTTCGGACATTTTCAAACCAGATAAAGGATAAATGTAGTCGTTGTTATTTCTCTGCCCCCCCCCCACGTGGAGGCCTTTGGTTTCTCGTCCTTCTTCTTCACAGTCCTGAGTTCATTTCACTACAAGAGCACAGAGCAAACATGTCCACCTCACAGGCAGAGAGACCTACTTTATAATTCCTTTCAGACTTTATGATTTTGGGTTTCCAGATGTAGGTGAAGGTTCAGAAAATAAAACACTACGTCAATATGCTGATTACAAATGTGTGGGGGGGTTCCTTTTACGGGTGTTTTGAGCCTGCTGTATTTAATCAATCAGGATGACCTGTGTAGATATTAAGCTGTGTGTGTTAGGGTGTGTGTGTGTGTGCGCCTGCTGTTGTGTAAACTTTATAAACATGTTAATTTAAACCCGACTCCTCTGCATCTTCTTCTTCTCTCGCTCCGTGTCCCTCTCTCTCCCGGTTTGGTTCCGTGCCTTCTCTCTCAGACACTCTGAAATAAAAACGGTGATACCTCTGGAAACACGCTGCTGTCCAACGAGTCTGTTCCCGCCGCTAGGAGACCGGGTCAGGTCAGGGGTCACGTGTGCTGAGAAGTGTCTGCCATGAAACACCTTAATGCAAATACTCGACTCACAGATGTTCCTGGTGTTTTTAATTTAGGATCATATAGTTCCGTCTGTGAGACAGTAAACGTGTGCCTTTTATTATAAAGCTTTGTATATTTTCACTATATACACAATACTCAAACATCACATTTAACTTTACCAAAAAGACACGCCATTAAAGATTAGAGTTTTATTGAAGTTAGTTTTCGTACGAGATGCTGATTTGAGACCGTTGTTAAAAATAAGTTACGGGATTTCCTGTTTCTGCCAGAGAGAGGGGAGCCTCGTTCAGCTGCGAGCGAGACAACAGACGGAGGGGGAGCGGGCCGGGTGTGGTTTGGAACTGAGCGCATCCTCTGGGTTATTTGGGGTTTGATCCGGGGCTGGATTGGTGTTCTCTTTCCAAATTCAAATGGTGTTTTGAGGACATTGAAGGTACAAATAAATGAAAATTTGAACAAAAGGAACACAGGCTTTAATTTCAAAGGACAGGTTTGTTTACATAAACTAATGTCAGGAAATCCGTTTAAAACATTGAAACAAGCAAAGTTCAAATCAAGAACACAAACAAAGACACCGAACGTCTAATAGTAGATCTGCCTGCAGTTTTTAAGGTCCATTAAAGTCCTTTTGTAACATCTGCATGACTGCAGAGTCCACGACTGATCCACAGAGCATGGTTTAACCTCAGTATATTGTCTGTGAATCACTGATACTTCTGGAGGTTCACAAAGTAGCTTGCTGTCAGTTATGGTTTCATAGAAAGCAGGAGAATTAGAACTTCAAAATCATCCTGAAAATATTTCATTTTCTCTCTCCTTATTTTGGAAAAGTTTCTCCCAAAACCTGCGCAAATACCCTCTCTCCTTCTCTGTTCCATTAGGAGAACTCTTAACAATAAACACATGCAGGGATCGGTGGACAGTATCAGTCAGTATTTATTAACTGCAGTCACAGATCCACGGGCATCTCAAACGTCTCTGAGTGAGGCGGGGTTTACCGAGGCCACATCCCCCACGCTAGCCCGGGCAGCACGAGCGCCACGATGACGGAGGTGAACAGGTTCACGGCGTTGTTGTCCAGGATGGGTTTCCCACAGATGCGTGTGGTGGTGGCCGACTGGTAGCCCACCACCTTCCCAATGCTCGCGTCAAAGCCTGCACACACACAGAGGAGGGGCGGGTTTTAAAAGCAACATCTCAGGAAACATCGAGACGCGTTTGGGCACCGGGAAGTATTTTTACTGCAGGTAACAGCAGAAGAAGAGGAGGGTATCCTGTTCCTACCCGAGTACTGCATGTGAGCCCCCAGGAAGGAGTCCAGCATGGAGCCCAGCAGCCCGGCCAGCCCTCCGTACACCATGATGGGCCACTGGGGGTCGGCAATGTTCAGGTCCCCCACAAACAGGAGCTGTGTGACGTAGTAAGCCACGCCCACCGTGAGCCCCCCGAAGAAACTGGCCACTAATCCCACCGGGGTCACTCCTCCGTTTGTTCCTGATGGGAGGGGGGTATTTAAGAGAAGCTAGAGAAACATCATAGTATGACAGAAAGCCTCTCACCTGCCGGGACTTCCTTCCAGGTGGTGATGAGTCTGGGCTGTGATTGGCTGAGGACGGGCCCCACCTCGGAGCTCCAGGTGTCCCCAGTGCTGCAGGCGAGGGCCCCCAGCAGAGAGAGACACATCCAGGAGGCGGTGTACTGCTTACTGAAGTCTATGGGGATCTCCCCGGGACCCACCTGACCCACACAGCTACAGTTACACACTTAAAGAAGGGGGGGGGCGGATTCTAACCAGGTACATGTACTGTGGGTCACCTCTATCATGTAAAGCAGGGCCAGCTCCGTGGGGACCCCTCCGTTACAGAACACCTGGATCCAGTTCCTCTGGCCCCCTAAAACACACAAAGGTTAATAAAACCCGTTTAAAAAGAGGGTGAAGGAGGAATGAAACCCCCCCGTGGTTAATCTCACCCTCTTTGTACTCGACGTCGATCTTCTTCTTCTGCGCCCCCCCCCAGCGGGTGAGCTTGGAGGAGGTGATGAAGAAGGCCAGCAGGGAGGAGAAGAAGCTGAAGTTGGCCATCGTCAACACGAAGCCCACGAGGAGAGCTGGGGAACACACGATCAACTTTAAAGGAAACATCCAGATTGACTTGTTTGGGACGTGCTGCTCTACCTCTACCTTAACACGTGAGTTTCAGTTGGAGTTTGATGATTTAAAAAGGGAATTTGGTTTCATTTAAGGCACAAAAAACCACAAAGAAACGACCTAATAGAAAAGCAGCGTTGTAAAATGACTCTATCTGACACGAGCACCACAGCCTCACCTTAGTTTCAGCAACTGATTTTCCAATCCGTGCAAACTACAATATAGTATGAGAATACTTAACGGAGTGAAAACACGTAATAATATCCTGAATAAAGTGTTCATTTAAGCTCAAATTGATCTATTTAAGTGTCTAAAATGCACTCATTGCTTCACTCTCTGACGGCCTCCTGTGTTTTTAATCTACATGATATCTACTGGAGGGTGAGGGTGAGGGTGAGGGTGAGGGTAAGACACTCAGTTCTTCTAACTCTCCGACCCTCTGGTGTAACTGGCAATGATTTGCTCATGTCTTTAAAGCGTGAAGCCGCGGCAGCATCCAGTCTCTGTTCTCAGACTCTCCCCCATTGACGTCATCTCCTTCCGAAAACATTTGGATGGTCACGGAGGTCGAATTGATTCTTTCTGCAGTAACTGGATTTATTCCCACGGCTCGGAGGAAAAGGTTAGGACACATTCCGAGGGTTATAAAATAAAACCTCAAATTGTGACGTTTTAAATAAGCAGCTCGGTTGTTTGAGGCAGAGTTAGTGTGACCCGACAGCCGGGATAATTAACATTCATGAGAAATTAAATTGGGAAATATCATCGGTGACTTTTATATCAAATCCTATTAGCTGCTTTAATTGCTATGACAGATCTGTGGAGGATTCATCGACTGTAAGAGGTCGAGAATGAGCTCATGGCTACAATTTGGAGGCCAACCTGTGCTTATTACTGCTCTAAATCCTTTTACAGATTAAAAAAGCCACATTATGAGCGTTCTCCCTCCCTGTAGAGCGCTCTATAGGTTTGAGTGCATGTCAATGGTCTGCAGAGGCTAGAATCCCAAAGTTCCAGAACATAGTGACATCACTATAGAACACTCGCGCTTCTATTGGCTAGAGCTCCAACACATTGTACGTGATAGGCTAAAAGCGGTGGGACATCTCCGAGCAGGTTGACCAATCAGAGCAGACTGGGCCTATTTAATCACCGTAATGACTGTTTTTAAAGAACGTTTAGTTGAAATGCACTGTTTTATATTCTGTAATTGTATTTCAAACTGTAGAAACAGAAACTAGCATCACTCTTTCAAATGTTACAACGTTCGTAACATGAACTACGTGTGACCAACGCTTCGGTGAGGGAGCGCCAGCAAACATGAGCCTAAAAACAGGAACACATTTAATGCAAACGTTCTTATTCTACATGAATTCTTACAATAAACGAGTTTAGAATGATACAGTTATCATAAATACTTATCATTTAGTAAAATTAAACTCACTATTTCTTTGTTTTTAAATAAAACCGTTTCTGAATCAAATGGAAAGATCAAATGAGAGAGCACACAAGATAAATATAAATACACAGTTCAGCTAAAGTCAAATTTAGCCAAATGAGGACGAAGCATTTCTTCCAACTGGTCCTAAGAGTCGAAGAGAAACCAATCTTTAGGGGAATGGGTTTGGACTGAGACCTGCTCACAGCTACGGCACCCTGCACATTCCACATTCAGTCACACAAAGGATCAGGAAAATCCCCTTCATGCCTTCATTTCCCAGTATAACCACTCAACTGGGGGGTTTTGAGGCTCTGTGTTGGCGACTCACATCTGTTCCCCAGCACTGTGACAGATTCAGACACACACTAACTCGCTCGTGTTGTAGTGGGACTCCATCCAACCATTCAAACCACTGAAGTCACACTAATAAACAAACAGCTCCTGTGTGCTGCTGGGTGAAAGCCCCGTTACTGTCAATGGGGTCAGGGGGCTTTAAAGGGGTCATTATGGGATACAACTTCTTCAACTCCTGAAGTGCACAGCCCAACATAGACACACACACAGACACACACACACTCACCTCCCAGAGCTCCTGAGTGGTTGAGACTTTTCCTGTTCAGCGCTCGGACCGTCAACATCAGAGGAACCAGGATGGAGAACAACCATCGCCATGGAGACACAGGCTGTAGGGTTCCTGCACACACACACACACACACACACACACACACACACACACACACACAATGTGGGTTTGGATGGTTTTTCTAAATAAGAGCCCATGATTTGCCCCAGGACTTCTGAAAGCAGTCACATGTGTCTTCAGACTGACCGGAGTAGGTGCTGATGGTGAGGGAGAGGAGCCAGAAGAAGAGAGAGAGAGCCAGAGTGGCACAGAGGACGATCATGTCCGTCATCATCTTCACGTATTCCTTCAGCAGCAGGTCCTGCTCAGAGGTCATGCTGAGGGCCGGGAAGAGCTGCGGGGGGAGACACCAGGGGGGAGGTGGGGTTAATATTAGTTATATATTTATCATCCTGTAGTTTTGGATAAAGAAATGAATATTTAAACCAAATAAATAAAACTGTTTTTAAATCAAACGAGACATTATGAATACACACATTAGCTAAAGTAACAAAAGTGCATAACAATATTTAAATGAACATAAAAAGTATATTTACTTCTTGTTTATATTTACAAAATATTCAAATATTAAACATAATATCTATTTATCCCGGGAGGAATTGGGTTTTCTCAGTCGCTCCATTTTTTAATTAATTTAAGACACGTCCCTTGAGTTTCCTAATGAAAACCGAAAATAAATTAAAATACACGACAGGATATTAAGGGATATAAAGCAGCAGAAAGGAGCTGGAAGATTAGTGTAAAATATGTGTAGAAAGTCTGAAAATGATTGAAAAGTCGGAATAATCACAGAAAATATCAGGAAAACGTTCGTGAAAAAGGGCCAGAAAATATAAAAAATTAAGGCCTAAAAAGATTCTTAAAAATAGTCCAGAAATATTATAAAATATTAAAACACTGAGGGAACTTTTGCCTGCACTCCTACTTTTACTTTCAGTGCATTTCACTGATAATACTCACACATTTTTACTCTCCCTGTTCAGCACCACGATCTAAAGTTGGAGCATGATTAAGACACAGTGCTTATTTTGTGCTCCAAACACATTTTTTCTGCACATAATAAAAGTCATTCCTGGAAGAAATCAGATGGTGTCTCCCACAGTTACAGTCTCCCACAGTTACAGTCTCCCTTCTGTGCCTCCGTGAGAGCATGGCATCATGAAAGGGAACTTTGTACAAAAAAAGCCACTTGTTTAAAAAGATGACATGCAACCGCCACACACACACACACACACACACACACACACACACACACACACACACACACACACACACACACACACACACACACACACACACACACACACACACACACACACACACACACACACACACACACACACACACTTGCCTGAAACGAGGACACTAAGAAGGCCTCTACAGCAGACTTTAAATCATTTATAGATGAAGAATAGAAATTACATTTATTATTTTGTATTTTATTGGATATTTTTACTTTGACTTCTTATGTATATTACATTTTAATCTACAGCAATGCATCATCATCTCTAAATACTGTGTGTGTCTGCCTGTGTGTCCATCTATCACTAACCTTATATAAAAACACACACCTGCTAAAATTCAAAACAGCTCTTAAAGGTAATCTGAGAAGTACCTAACGCTGTCAGACATGTAGAGTAAAAATACTTTTGCTAACCTTTTAATTTAGTGCACTAGAAGCTGCATAAAATGGCAATACTCAATCATTTTACAGAACAGTCGTTTTTCTAGTAAATGTGCTTGGTTTAAAAGCACCACTGTGCACACATGACTACTTTTTAGGACACAGGAAGCCAAATAACAGGTAATCAATTAAGCATAATTAAAATCAGTGTGACAGGAGAGACTGAAAGGACTCATTAATTCAAGACAGATCAATTAGCAATGACTTGATATGGTAGGGTGACCAGATTTGAGGTGGCGAAAAAGAGGACACTTGCGATTGTTGGGGGGTGGGGGGAAGCGCCAGTCAATTTAAGTACACGCTTAATGGTCCCAACAGTGAAAAGTGACGCTCCGGACAGGACGTAAAAAGAGGACATGTCCGGGCAAAAGAGGACGTTTGGTCACCCTAGATATGGCAAGTATGTCCGATTTTACATGGTTGTTATAAATTACACGATCAAACAGAAGCTAGTTTCTACCATTTAATTCAATAACTGTGAAAGTGAACTCACCAGATATAATTGCCACCATCGTGAGTTTACACTTAAAGTCCACTTTCTAGAGGAATTTATTTCCCTATCAAAAGCAGGTGTATTTCTTCTAGAAAACACGAGTTAATAGCTAAGCAAACTGAACAACTGAGGCTGAAAACCAAGCGTAAACATTCAGCGGAAGGGAAAGAAGAACCGGGGTTTGTACCGGAAGGAGCCGAGAGAAGCCGAGAGGAGCCGAGTAAAACCGACGAGAGGAAGCGGGCGATCGGCCTCTAGCGCCACCTGCTTTCCGGAGGGTCAAACCGGGATTCTATTACAGTAAATAAATAAGTGAATAAGTAAAGCCAAAATAAATAAAAAATAAAGAACTATAAGCCTTCTTTTCACCCCACTTAGATAAAATAAGAAATACTTTACTAATCCCAAACTTGCGTTGCAGCAGCATAAAACAAAACAGTTATTAGTTTTCACAGGACTATTTTGCCACACCACCACTTTAAACCTGCACAGCTCTTCCACGTTATTTTATTTCCTTTTAGTTTTATAACGTTTCTACATCTGCTCTTATTTTACCTTTTCATTTACCTGACTGTGTTTGTGTGTGCCAAATTATACACCACCACTACTCCTTGCATACTTGCCTTCAACAAATTTGCACATTCGGACTGTTGACTATTGCTTAATTGATAATACTGCACGTTATTACAATTTGGAGTTGTATTTGAATCACTACATTGCACATACAACATACTAATTTTCATGCTAAAGCCAAGATAACACCAGTCCTTTGTTTACCAATGTCTATACCACCAATGAACCATTAAACACAAACATAACATCTCTCTTAAACTGAATCACCTCTTTGTCTTTGGTGCTACTAAATAAGAGATAGGAATTTTCCAACAAAGACAGTATTCAACTGCAGGTCTACAAATATGTAAATATATAGTAAAATGTCATTTATATTTGTCTTTAATGACACTGTCGTCTGACAACAGCATATTTATATGTGTAGAGTTGTATTTTCTAGCTGGTGTTTTTGGTACTTTTATCAAATTTAAATACAAAAAAATAGAATCATAAAAAGTCCTGAAAAGCTTTTCCTGCAAGGTGTGAAACTGACATAGTAAAAGTCCCAAACCAGCTGCCAGATTGATGATTCAAACACATATAACGATCTGTTTCTATCAAATGAAGTCTGTACAATGTCTGGAAATGACTGCCATGAACCCACATTAGAGAGGGGGAGAGGATGTCACTTACCGGGTGGTGGTGAGCAGGAGAGAGATGGATGTGATTCCTGCTCATTAGGGTGCTGTCAAGACTTCTAAAGAGAGGCAGAGACCCACCCCTTAAGGGAGGGAGAGAGAGAGAGCAAGAGAGAGAGAGAGAGAGAGAGAGAGAGAGAGAGAGAGAGAGCAAGAGAGAGAGAGAGAGGGAGAGAGAGAGAGCAAGAGAGAGAGAGAGAGAGAGAGCAAGAGAGAGAGAGAGAGGGAGAGAGCAAGAGAGAGAGAGCGAGAGAGAGAGAGCAAGAGAGAGAGAGAGAGAGAAAGAATTTGATATTTTTATTGCACATCTTTACTTTAGATTATTCTGTTTATATGAAGATGCTTTTTCCCTATTTTATTTTATTTCTTACAGATTTTTATTTTAACTTCTATATTGTTTTTTTTATTTGCAGAGTTTTACTATTTATTTTTGTATAAATATTGTTATTTATTTTAAAATTGGGCAACTTTCATAAAACCCAATTCCCCTTAATTTAAATTATTTTTTTGTAGTTCCAATTGTAAAATAACATAAGAAAAGACATTTAAAATGCATATTGAATTCTCCAAAACCTTGTGTCGCTTTGACCATCATGTGTAACATCAGGCGGCTGTAGGTTGGTTCAACATCTTGACTCAGGGAAGCATGCGTTGAACTCTTGACTTGGGGAAAAATAAATACTGATATCATCAAACCCTTTAAGATATCTCCCTGAACACAGGATCCAGTCACTGAGCGGTTGACAGCTCGTCCCAGAACCTAACTTTTCCTGACGTCTGAATGAGAAATGCATTAGATCCACATTAGGCTACATTTAAAACATAGATTACAAACCTGTAAATCTGCTGTAGGCACTAGTGAAGACTTCATCGATGGACAATGAAGTGCTTTGTGTGCGTCGACACATGAGCTTTAACATAAACGCTGCACACTGTGGGGAAGAGTTTAATTTCAGCCGGAACAAAATATAAGGCGCTCTAATTTCCTGAAAATCACTTCTCAAGTCTTCCATTTTCTTTTCTTGGAAAACCTGTGAGAGCAACATTGACACTCTTCTTTTTAGCATGATGACGCCAACACTAACCATAAAGCTGTAAGTAATGGGGGTGTCATTCATCTTGCAGGTATTTGGTCATAAATGAAAGTATTGGACAAAGATTTTGACCCAATGTTGGTGCTGGAGGAAAAGCCAGAGAATAACCAAAGAAGGATTCCTTTAGCGGGGACCATGAACGTCTGTACCAATCTTTAAGATTATACAAGCAATTGGTGTTCAGATATTTCAGTCAGGACCAAAGCTATGGACAACGCCATCCCTAAATTCCAGCAGTTGCTCATTCCTGCATCTTAAATGTAAAAGATGTATTCTTTGTATTAAATATGACGATGCATATTGAATATCTTCAGATGTTGGGCTTCTGCTTGGATGAAGACGTCAAAGACATTTTACCCGTTTTTGTAGTATTTTATAAACTGAGTTATTGATTGTTAAATCCCTGCCAGATTCATTATGAACATACTGTATCTGCTAGTTGCAGCCAAAAACTGCTTGAGAGTGAAAAAGTTAAGATGTCCTCTGACGATGTTGAATGTCTGGGCAACATTGAATTGATCCCCATAGCATAGACGCTCATGCTGTTTCTAAAGGTCAGGGCTTATATTAAAACTTCCCTCGCTTACAAAGACTCATTGGAAGAGCCCTCATGTGATTGAGAATCCCAGCCACGGCATCAGATTCCTCCACATGTATTTTTCTGGTTATCAATTTGGGTTGGAACCGTTTTCTCAGAAATAATCAATATTGAACCCCAGTGGGCAAAGCCAGAAAATTAGGAATGTTCAAGGAACTGTGCAATAAAGAAACCAGAGACAGAGCTGTGATTAAAGCAGAGACAAACCACTTGACTTGCTGAGGGGATGTTTTCGAAGAAATGTCTTTTGCAAATGTGAGAATCATGCAACTATATGCCAGAAGGTTTGTGATGTGTACAAATAACGGTGTGCTGATGTTTGTGAATGCATACAATGGAATAAAATAAACAGGGACTACTGATGAGCTTACTCTTGCACATATTCATCAAGGTGGAAACGGAAATGTTGATTAATGTGTGCACTGTCCCTAGTACATGTATACTAAACACACATCTAAAACTGTGTAATATACTAAAAAATCATATTTACATAAAAAAAGTAAATTAAAATAGTGTAGAAATAATAGAAATAGTGACTATCATTGTTCACGTAGAGACAGTAATTTCAACACAGATTTTTAAATAATATCTGATCATAAAACTACCAAAATGATGTCTCACGCAAACTCGACCAAGCGCTTTGTACTTTGGCCTTCTTTGCTTGCCGTAGTGTTTATATGCAATGTAGCCAACATGGCGTCGGGAAGTTAGCCAGTTAGCTTGGTTAAGGCAAGTATTTACAATTAGTGTCTTTTTAAGTATATATGCAGGGAAATTAGCGGGTTTGTTATGAAGGGAACTGTTTTGAAATGATATCAAGAAGTTAAAAGGTGGGTAAAATGCGTGTAATATGGCTAGAATGTGATTTACTCTCCACGAAGGAACTGTCAGATAGCCGTTAGATAGCCGTCAGTTAGCCGTTAGCTCACATTTACACAATTATTGTCGTTGCACATGTTGAGAGGAATAGCGGTAATGTCACAAGTGAGATTGGTTTTAAATGATATAAAGCTGTATAAAAGTAATTAAAATGAGTGTATTGTGGCTGTAAAAACGTATTTTCTCACCTAAAAGCAATACACAAAGCCACAATTATTGTCGTTTAATACATATTGTGGGCATTTTGTATTTTTATGAAGGGATTTGTTTTGAATTAATATCAAGATGTTCTAAAGTCATTACAATACTTCTAATATGGATAGAAGAACGTTTTTCCTCACCTACACTTAACTGTCAGTAACGGGAGGTGAAGAAGTACTCAGATCTTGTACTTGAGTAAAGTAGAAGTACTCAGATCTTGTACTTGAGTAAAGTAGAAGTACTCAGATCTTGTACTTGAGTAAAGTAGAAGTACTCAGGTCTTGTACTTGAGTAAAGTAGAGGTACCAGAGTGTAGGAATACTCTGTCACAGTAAAAGTATTCTAAATGTTCCTCCAGTGAAAGTAGAAAGTACTCTCCTCTAAATGTACTTAAAGTAGTGACAGTAAAAGTAGTCATTGTCTGATTGGTCCATTTCAGAATAATATCTCTGATATGTTTTATAATGATTGATCATTAAAGTGTTCTCAGAGCTGGTAAAGGTGCAGCTAGTTTGAATGGCTTTGTGTACTGCAGGGTAGCTGCTGGATTTACTGCAGGTGAACTACAGTAAATATGAGTAAAGGTACTCAGTGCCTCCCCCCTCTCTCTGCAGGTTTCTCCTCTCTGTCTCACAGTGTTTTGGGGAGTCTCTCTGTCCAGATGTCGGAGGTGGAGGAGCTGCGTCCGGTCCCCCGGGAGAGGGCCATCCTGGAGAGCTTCTTCACTCAGCTCGGCATGTTCTCCTTCGACCGGGCGAAGGACTATGTGGAGAAGGAGAAGGACAGCAGCAGCCGGAGCGGGGGGGCTGTGTGGGCTTCGCTGCTGGGGGCTCTGGGTCACCTGGCCGCGGCCGAAAAGGCCTACCACAACATGACATTCCTGGGGCAGAAATTGGGTAAAACATGGGGAATAGTGTGGAATATATATATATAATCACAGGAGGGGGTGTTACTACCTACAGCTAGGGTTGATATTAATAATGGCATCATCTCAAATACATGAGATTATTACCTTCTGCTGCAGCACATTTGCAGGACACGAGTATAGAAAGTATACAGTTTGCTCTTCATTGGCCAATTAGAACATTAGAAACACTCTTATATTAATCTGTTAGAAATTAAAACCAGACTAAATCCTGTTCTATAATATAAAACAGTGCAAAGAGCCATTCTACACCTTGAGCACTTTTTGCTGACAATATATAATAATATTTGACCACATCTCAGAGGCCTCTACATTTACTTCACGTCATAGATTCCTTTTACACATAAAACACATGGTGTGCTTATATGATATGATGCCTGAATCATCCCTTTATTTGACAGATTGTGTGGAGAGATTTAAAAGAACTGTAGTTTAGAGAAGTTAAGCACTTCTCAAATAGTGTAGAAATACTAACATTAAAATACTCGGTATGTAGGACGACCTACAGGATAATATACACCAGATATTTAAAACTTCATTTATAGTACATATATAAAGTTTAACCCTTGGAGACTCGTATTAACTTTCCTCTAACATGTGAGGGTCAGGAGACAGACTGCTAACACCAGATGGCGCTGTAGCTCATACAACCTGGAAGAAATCAATTTCCTGTCCTGCACCAAACACGGATTTCTTCCTCCCTTTTTTTTTAATCAGAAATCTTTACTGGAAGAAGGCATGCACGAACAACATGGCATTCAGAGTCTTTAAATAAACAACCGAACAGGGACAGGTCAGACAGACAGACATAAAAGATGAAGGGCTACGGGTTCTTTCCTACATCACATTGTTCAGTCACTTTAATTGCATGTTTGTTTAAATCAATTTAAAGGCATTACAAACTGTTGTGATTTGTGTGTCTCTCTCCCTCTCTGCAGGCGGCCAGTCCTTCTTCACCAGGAAGGACTCGATCCGCACCCTCTACACTTCACTGTACAACGAGCTGAGGAAGGTGGTGTCGGGGGGGCGTCACGGCGTGCCCGGCTCCGCCTCCTACCTGGAGGACCTGCTGTCCCACCTGTCAGAGCAGCTGTGCCACTTCACCCAGGCTCGCATGGACCTGTCGGAGCTGTACGAGAAGCTGCACGCTCTGAGCGGACAGAAGAGCGTGCACTCAGAGGAGCTGCTGAGCACGCTGCAGGCCGTCACCTCCAAGTACTGCTCCAAGTGGGTCCCCACACACGCACACACACACACACACACACACTGCAGTACTGATGTGCAATACTGAAGGACTCTGCTCCATTACATTTCATTTTTCTCACAGAGAAATATTGTCCCTCTCACCCGGGACGTCCTGGATTCTAACTTTTAGTAAATCAGCGTTTATATAAAACAAACTTGTTAGGGAGAGAGTGAGATATCAGGGGGGGAAACATTCTGCTTAAATTGCAGAAACACAAACCAACTTCTCCCTGGAGACGTGTCAGCAGAACTGCACCAGAAACACACACACACACACACACACACACACACACACCACTGATATGAGCGAGCTCAGGGAGCTGAAGGTGAATCTTCACGTCAGCAGGCCTGAAGATATATGGGGAGCCTAAATATAGAGTGTGTGAGAGAGAGTGTGAGTGAGTGTGAGTGTGTGTGTGTGTGTGTGTGTGTGTGTGTGTGTGTGTGTGTGTGTGTGAGTGAGTGAGTGAGTGAGTGTGTGTGAGTGAGTGAGTGTGAGTGTGTGAAGGATATTTAATGCTTTCAGGTCACTAGAGTTTTAACAGCTACGATAAATATAAAAAATGGTGTATTTGAATTTATACATTTTTGAATGAATTGTTTATAATTGTATTTATTTTTGATATAAACTTATTTATACTTTTTTATTTTATTATAAAAATGTAATAAAAAAGTGAATCAAATGTTATGAATCACATCATTTCTCTCAGGGGTATTTACACTGTGAACTGGCCTGCAGACGAGTCCAGCTTCTACATATTCTTCCTCCTCCTCTTCCTCCTCAGGTTCCACCACCCAATCCTGTGCCGGGTGGAGGAGTGTTTCCAGACGGAGCTGGACGTGGTGCTGCAGCTGCTGCGCTGCCAGGCTCAGGTATCTGAGTGGAGCTTCCTGCCGGCGCTGCTCAGTCTGCACGCCGCCAACTCCAAGCTGCTGGCCTGGGGTCAGCTGTTCCAGCGGCAGAAGGAGACACGGAAGCATCTTTTCGGAGGTCAGTCCCAGAAGGCCGTGCAGCCGCCGCACCTTTACCTGTGGCTGCAGCGCTTCCAGGCGGCGCTGCTCGCCAAGTTCAGCTTCTACTTCCACGAGGCGCTGAGCCGGCAGACGGTGCCCGGTGACATGAAGGCGCTGACGGCCCGCACGACGCCCGACTACCACGGCAAGATCTGCTCCTTCATCCGCAAGCACGACGCCAGCAACGTGTCACTGGTGTTCGACAACCGCGGCTCCGAGAGCTTCCAGGGCCACGGGTACCACCACCCGCACTCCTACCGCGAGGCCCCCAAGGGCGTGGAGCAGTTCCCCGCCGTGGTGTCGCTGCCCACAGGGGAACGCCCGCTCACGCACTGGCCCAACGTCATCATGATGATGGGGGACCGCGCCGCCGAGCTCAACACGCTGGACAAGGTGGTGCACTTCTACGACGACAAGGTGACCAGCACCTACTACCTGACCCGGCCCGAGCCTCACTTCACCCTCGTGGTGATCTTCGACGGCAGGAAGTCGGAGAAGGATCTGCACATCGCCGCCTTCCTGCAGGAGATCTCGGGATCGCTAAGGAACACCAAGCCCTTCGGCTCGCTCAAACCCGGATCCAAGGGCTGACTCTGATCCCGGGGACCAGCTTCTGCTCTTTCTCTCAATCTCAGATTTTTGTTTCTTTTGCACAAAGACTGAATAAAATGATGTGCCAAAAATGTTCCAGACCAAAAAGAACTAACTGTTGTTGGAAGTGGTTAATTTTATTTAACACGTTTACTTTATATTTTAAGTGTCTTTAATAAAAAAATGTTATTGTGATTAAAACCGTTTAAATAAAGCTTTGAGATTTTCACATCCGGCTCTCGAACTGATTCACCGATGCAAGTACTTCTAAATTGCAGTCCTAAATGTCATGTTGTCTTTCATTACTTAACTTATTTTATGGGAAGGAGAGGAGAGACAAATACTGATATACACCTGAACATCAGCAGGAGAGGACTCTTTAAAGTAGAGACACTACATACTGATATACACCTGAACATCAGCAGGAGAGGACTCTTTAAAGTAGAGACACTACATACTGATATACACCTGAACATCAGCTGGAGAGGACTCTTTAAAGTAGAGACTCTACATACTGATATACACCTGAACATCAGCAGGAGAGGACTCTTTAAAGTAGAGACTCTACATACTGATATACACCTGAACATCAGCAGGAGAGGACTCTTTAAAGTAGAGACGCTACATACTGATATACACCTGAACATCAGCTGGAGAGGACTCTTTAAAGTAGAGACTCTACATACTGATATACACCTGAACATCAGCAGGAGAGGACTCTTTAAAGTAGAGACGCTACATACTGATATACACCTGAACATCAGCTGGAGAGGACTCTTTAAAGTAGAGACACTACATACTGATATACACCTGAACATCAGCAGGAGAGGACTCTTTAAAGTAGAGACTCTACATACTGATATACTCCTGAACATCAGCAGGAGAGGACTCTTTAAAGTAGAGACTCTACATACTGATATACACCTGAACATCAGCAGGAGAGGACTCTTTAAAGTAGAGACGCTGCATACTGATATACACCTGAACATCAGCAGGAGAGGACTCTTTAAAGTAGAGACACTACATACTGATATACACCTGAACATCAGCAAGAGAGGACTCTTTAAAGTAGAGACTCTACATACTGATATACACCTGAACATCAACAGGAGAGGACTCTTTAAAGTAGAGACTCTACATACTGATATACACCTGAACATCAACAGGAGAGGACTCTTTAAAGTAGAGACACTACATACTGATATACACCTGAACATCAGCAAGAGAGGACTCTTTAAAGTAGAGACTCTACATACTGATATACACCTGAACATCAGCAGGAGAGGACTCTTTAAAGTAGAGACACTACATACTGATATACACCTGAACATCAGCAGGAGAGGACTCTTTAAAGTAGAGACTCTACATACTGATATACACCTGAACATCAGCAGGAGAGGACTCTTTAAAGTAGAGACTCTACATACTGATATACACCTGAACATCAGCAGGAGAGGACTCTTTAAAGTAGAGACACTACATACTGATATACACCTGAACATCAGCAGGAGAGGACTCTTTAAAGTAGAGACTCTACATACTGATATACACCTGAACATCAGCAGGAGAGGACTCTTTAAAGTAGAGACACTACATACTGATATACACCTGAACATCAGCAGGAGAGGACTCTTTAAAGTAGAGACACTACATACTGATATACACCTGAACATCAGCAGGAGAGGACTCTTTAAAGTAGAGACTCTACATACTGATATACACCTGAACATCAGCAGGAGAGGACTCTTTAAAGTAGAGACACTACATACTGATATACACCTGAACATCAGCAGGAGAGGACTCTTTAAAGTAGAGACACTACATACTGATATACACCTGAACATCAGCAGGAGAGGACTCTTTAAAGTAGAGACACTACATACTGATATACACCTGATCATCAGCAGGAGAGGACTCTTTAAAGTAGAGACACTACATACAGATATACACCTGAACATCAGCAGGAGAGGACTCTTTAAAGTAGAGACGCTACATACTGATATACACCTGAACATCAGCAGGAGAGGACTCTTTAAAGTAGAGACACTACATACAGATATACACCTGAACATCAGCAGGAGAGGACTCTTTAAAGTAGAGACTCTAACTGGTGGAAAAAGTTTGAGGAAGCACAGATCAACAGAACACACCTGGAGGTTTATTGAGTGTTCGAACATTTAGCCACATCTCGTTAAGGTCAAAGTTTCTGCAGTATTTCATTTGGACGCTAACGTCTTCAGGTTTATTTATAATATAAATACAACACGTCGATACAATCCATTTTGGCTATACGAGCTCGTCTTTAGGGAAGCTCAGTTTTTCAAACACAGCAACACTAACAGACAGAAAAACATTTCCGTTATTATGAAACACATTCAAAGAAACCTCCCCCCCCTCTGTCCCAGTTTAAAATGCACCAACATGTTTATGATGCTACATGCCAAGTACACCATCCTATACATCAAAGTGCAATGTCACAACGGGTTAATGCTAACTCAGTAATCTACGAAACAACGGTATGATTATTCATCCAGTGCTGCTGCTCTTCGTTCAGGACATGCGTGAGTGGATTCACAACTCCCCCCCCCCCCAAATAAACAAAAGACAAGGATTAAAAAAAAGGCACTTTCATATACACATCTCAGCATACACACACACACACACACACACACACACACACACACACACACACACACACACACCAGCCCTGTTTGAGGCCACATTCAGTGTGCTGTTCAAGTGTTTTTTTTTTTTTTTTTGGGGGCGTTTTGACACACAAAGCCCCACCCTGTTAGCTTATTGTGAGTTTAAGGTTAACTAGTGACTTCAGTGACTTCACAAGCAGGTAAACCATTATTCTGAGACACACACACACACACACACACAGACACACACACACACACACAGAAAGTGGCATGCTCTCCCAACTTGCACTTGCGTGTCCTGGCACTCAAGGCAGGCATTAATAATCTATAGTCTATCTCTATTTTAGTGAGTCTGCATTAATACAAGGGAGCAGAACAAGGGCAGGCAAGCAGGACACACACACACACACACACACACACACACACACACACACACACACACACACACACACACACACACACACACACACACACACACACACACACACACACACACACACACACACACACACACACACACACACACACACACACACACACACACACACACACACACACACACACACACACAGAGGGTTTTTTTCAGAAAACACAGAAAGGCTGTTTTTTCGTCAGCGGCTCGCTGGACATTCATCGATGGCTGAACAGTCGTTAAATATACGGAAACATTCATAAATATCCGGGCGGACGTTGGTTAAATAATGTGGCGTCACTGACCACCTCAAGAGGCGTTTCGTGGTGTTTGAGGTGTACGTGAGCTTAGCAGCTGAAACCCAGTGGAAAATAAAAAAATAAAGTCACACAGAGACGACGGGCACCAGAGCGCTGGGGGAGAGTACCGAGCTGGGGGGGGTCATATTCTGATGACTCTGATATTAAATGACATGATTGAAGTGGAAAACACATTTATAAACCACATCTTGTAAAGTTGAGGTCCTCATTTCTGAGATAATACTCTGACTTTAATCTCAATTTTCTTTCTTGTAAACATGAATATTGTCTGAGATTGAAGTCACATTTTACAACAACACTCCTTTATTTCAGCCGTTAAAGTGGAAAATGTACAAGAAAGAAACCTGGATATTCTCTTGAGTTAAAGTATAAATTGAAGACATTTAGTCATTTATTTTTTGTAAGTTTGTGACTTTAATCTCTTTTCTATTCATTTACTTTGTAAAATCATATATTTTCTCAGAAATAAAATCTTTCATTTCTTCTGATATTTTACAAGGAGAAAAACTCCTGATTAAGAGTTTAAAATCTAAATGAATCTCTATGTGTTTTCTCGTAAACTATATACAGTATGTTCTTGTTGAAAACAGGAATATTGTCTAAAGTGATTTTAGGAGAAAAAACTCCATTTCAGCGACAAAAGTGGAAAATGTACAAGAAAGAAACCCTGGATATTCTCTTAACTTAAAGTCTAAATAAATGAGTTTTTTAAAACAAATGTGTGACGTTAATCTCTGGGAATATTCATTTCCTTTGCTTGTATATCATATATTTTCTCATAAATAAAATCTTACATTTCTTCTGAGCGTCGCATATTTTACAAGAAAAAAAGGATTAGATCTGTGAGAATATCTACGTTTCTTTCTCGTTCATTTCCACGTTTGTTCTCTGAGAATATCTACCTTTTTTCCCCGTAATTTTACATCTGTAATCTCAAGTGTTTACCCTGAATATTGCCCCTCCTCCCTGCGTCTGTATTTAGATACCTCTCCCCTTCAGTTCTCTGATCCTCATCGCTCAGTCGTTGTTGATCCTTCGTTGCTTCACTCCTCCAGTCTCTCAGAAACAGCAGCCAGTCTTTCAGTCTTTAATAAACAGCAGCAGGCTCCTCCTCCTCTTCCTCCTCCTCCTCCTCTTCCCCCTCCTCCTCTTCTTCCCCCTCCTCCTCCTCCTCCTCTTCCCCCTCCTCCTCCTCCAGCCTATCCTCAGTACAGCACAGCCAACACCCACGTCACTGAAACTACATTTCCCCGCGGCTGAACTAAACCCCCCCCCCCCCCCCCCCCCCTTGTCTACAGGACCCTGTCTCCTCAGCTAGACTCTGATAAATGCTTCAACACACGGAGGAGTAACCCCCCCACACCGACACACACCTGACGACACACAACACCAACGCTCATATGAGATTATTACTACAGCTCCGGACCCTCATGTTGATTCAGACCCTGTTTCGGCCCCTGATTCGGCCCCGGTTTCGGCCCCTGATTCGGCCCCTCTCGGCCTCTTTTGGCTCACATGGTGCAGGATTTGTCCAGCGGGGGGGGCAGAGGAGGGGTGCTGCTCTTGGGTGGGACCATGGGTTTGGGCTTCAGGGCGGGGGGCCGCAGGGGGGGTCCCATGCGAGCGGCCGCCACCGGTTTAAAGGAGCCCAGGGTGTCTGGGGAGGGGTTTGTGGGTCGGGGGGGTGGTCCGGGCAGCGGGCTGAGGGGGCTCAGAGGGCTGAGGGGGCTCGGGGTCCCGGGAGTCCCTGGGGTGCCCGGGGTGCTGGGGGTGCTGTGGGGGCTTGGGGACTCGGAGGAGCAGGCAGTGGGGGGGCCGTTCTTCATCATCTCCAGGGTGTCCAGTACCACGTCGGGGGCCGGCCGGCAGCCCCCCCGCTCCAGGTGCCGGAACTCACCGAGGGCCACCGTCACCGTCTCCTGGAGGTCCTGAGGCAGGCAGACACAGACAGGGGGAGGGGCTTAGAGACCCTTCCTCTCAGAGACTGGGGGGCACCTTTTAGTTTAATGATGAAGTTTTTATTCAAACATTAATTAAATAAGTAAATATATATGACACAAACAAGGTGCAGAAAATAAAGGAAGTAAATAATAAAGAACACAAAATATATTCTTATTTTAATAGTAATATTATATAATATTACTATTTTAATATTATATAATATTAAAATAATAATATTATATAATATTAAATAATAATATTATATAATATTAAATAATATATATAATATTATTAATATTATATTATATTATTATTTTAATATTATATAATATTCTTATTAAAATAATAATATTATATAATATTATTATTAAAATAATATTATATAATATTAAAATAATAATATTATATAATATTAAAATAATAATATAATATTAAAATAATAATATTATATTATTATTTTAATATTATATAATATTATTATTTTAATATTATATAATATTCTTATTAAAATAATAATATTATATAATATTATTATTAAAATAATAATAATATATAATATTATTATTTATAAAAAAGAACATGTACAGAAAATCAGACGGAGACACGCAAATACAAAGAGGAGAAAAAGTGGAAGTATAAAAATAACATAATAATGACAATAAATAAGAAATAATAGTTGAAACTTTTACGGAATAAATAAATAAAAGTACGATAAATAAATTTAGAAAATAATTTAAAAAATGTTAAAATGTTAAAATGTTGGTAGAATTGTTTTAAAAAAAATATATTTCTAAGAATTTGTTATTTCAATTAAACTTCAATCTATTAATGTTAATAAATGATAATAATAACTGTGTGTGTGTGTGTGTGTGTGTGTGTGTGTGTGTGTGTGTGTGTACCTGTGCCAGTGTGCGGTGTTGGTCGGTGAAGCCGTGGTTCCCGCTGCTGGACCTCCTGATGGGCGTGTCCTCAGGGCGCCGCAGGGAGTCATGGCGACTCACCGTCATTGTTACGGCGGCTGCTGAGCGGCGGCGGCGCTCGGGGCTGTCGAGGGGGGGGGGTCATCACCTGACCTCGGCCCAGCAGCAGCTCCCGGGGGCTGAAGTGACCCGACGTCACCGGGGGGGAGCCGCGGTCCATCACCCCCCCGTTACCGTGGCAGTCGGAGGAGCGGCCCAGAGGACGCCGGAACAGCCCGTCCGTACGCTTCCTGCGGTGACTGAAACAGGAAGTGAGAACTCTGTGAGCTGGAGGGGACAGGGTGACTCTGAGAGGGGTGGGGGTTTAGAAGTAGAGATTTCCTTTCTCCATAGGTGTGAATGATCAGAAGAAAAGAAGAATGAACCCCAGAATATTTAACATTTTACTCTTCATTTGGGAGAACGTCGAGAAATCCTCAGAAAATCAAACATTGACAGATTCTGTTTTTATGACTTCTAAGTATTTTAAGGGTTAGGGTCTCTGAGAATAAACACACATATATATTGTATATATATATATTATCTCAGAGAATATTGAGTTCATTGAGAGCCTCAGAATAAACCTTCCTCAAATAATATTCAGTGTTTTACTGATGAAGGAAAGACAACCGATGAGATAATGATGCCCCTCTTTTCCTGTTAAGTTAACAAACGTCATTTTTCTCAGAACATACCCCCCCTCTTTGGTCTTGTCTCTAAATATAATTCATAATACCCCTCTTTAGTTCTTCCTGTATGTGAGAATAAGAGGGGGGGGGGGGGTCTCAGAGGAGCAGAGTGCTACAGCGTGATGAACACTCAGGTATTTTTAGAGGTGGCAGAGTGTTTCTCTCCTCTCTGAGAGATAATGGAGTCAGTCTTACATGACGGACCTGTTGTAGGTGTCGGGGGGGCGCAGGTCGGTGGGGGAGCTCAGCTCGCTGCGGGATCTCTTATCATCGGTGCTGCTGCTGCCGCCGTCGCTGTCCGCCTTCTGGCTGAGCGAGTCGGACATGACGTCGTTCCTGCAGAGAGAGGAAGAGGAAGAGGAAGAGGAAGAGAAGCTATGTCAGGACTAACATCGGGAAAACCGTCAGATAACGGATCGATACCGAGCGGAGAGAGACTTCCTGTCAGGAGAGAGCCTCAAATCCTGCTGCATCCATCACTGACTGCAGCTGATCACAGTGATTACAGACTCTAATGTTAAATAATGTCATAAAAAGCTAGAATCAAAGCAGGAAACATTGATTTGTAGCTTGAATTCAATTCAAATGAAAGGAAATAGATGTTCTAAATAAAAGCATGTAGAGAAGACCACAACTATTACATTTATTTCAAAGTAAAAGCAGATTTGGATTTAATAAAACATTTGAATATGAAACCAGGATTTCAAAATAAAAGCACATTTGGATCTAATAATATATATATCATTTCTGCATTGATTTCAATAAAAGCATGCTGAGCACTCGCCTGTCCTTCAGCACGATGTACTGGTGGGGCACGAGGCCGCGGCTGCCGTTGCTCCGCCCCTCCCACCAGTCATGTGACGCCCTCTGGAACAGCAGCAGCGACGCCCCCTTCTTGAAGGAGAGTTCGCGGCCCGACCGGCCCACGTAGTCGAACCTCGCCACCGCCTCCACGCCCTCTCCCTCTGCAGGGGGGGAGAAAATAGAGAGAAGGGGGAGATGAAGATAAGAGCCACCTGTCAATCACCTGTCTCTAAGGCATTGTTCCTCCCACTGCTACACCAATCAGATAGCAGCGTTGAAACAGTGTTTTCTATTAAATCGGAAACAGATAAGAAGATGAGAAGGGAGGCAGGATGAAAGAGGGGGGGATCTCCATGGCTGCTGTTGCCGTAGCAACCTCTCTCCAGCAGGGACACACGCGCACACACACACAGAGGGATTGGGAAGTGTGTGGGAGGACGGTGTGAAGGTCAGGGGTCGGCGTACCCTCGTCGCTGGTCTGAGTCTCGGTGCCGCCGTCGGGCTCGGCCTCCTCCAGAGCGCCGGGCTCACTGAACGGACTCTCGCTGCAGGAGGAGGAAGAGCAAGAGGAAGAGGAAGAAGAGGAGGAAGAAGCTCAGATTAACACGGGAACAGAAATGGAGGATGCACAGATGGAAGAAAAGGCTGCCAGAGAAGAGTCTGAGGCGTTAGAGCAACGACAGCAGAACGTCATTATGGACTAACGCTGCAAATACATGAAATAAAAAAGCATCCAACACCTGTCACATGAGTCTGTCTCCTATCTCAGAGGAGAAAGGGAAAGATAGGCTTCCTCCAGATCAGTTTTTTACCAAATCTGCTAAAGAAAAACTAGGAAAATCTCCCAATTTTGCCTCTGAAGACCGTTTACATGCACTAAAACCTAGAGAAAACCCCAAAAAGCAGCACAGGGCCCCGTTGGGTAAAGCAAGCGTTCTGATTGGTCCCCTCACCAGTACTGGTCCCCTGTCATGCACTTCTCGTAGACGGGCCCCGGCAGCTCCTTGGTGTCGGGGAAGATGTTGTCGTGGTTCAGGATGACCGTCTTGATGACCTCATTGACGTGCGCCTGGCAGGCCACCTGGTCCAGTGCGTCGGGGGTGGGCAGCAGCGTCGGCCCGAACACGATGGCCAGGTTCCCAGCATCCATCATGTTCTCGTCGCTGTACTGGGACAGGCTGGGGGGAAATATGGGGGGGGGGGGTGGAGTTTAGTCTGGATTCTTAACTCTGGGTTGTTGGACATCTAATTGGACCGTTGTTGGCTATTATTGCTCCTGTGATGGTTCACCAGCGATTTCAGGACCCGGAAGTCGAATCCTGAATGTCTCCTCTTCACAGCGCAGCTCCTGCTTTAATCTCACTGCTCTTCATACCTCTGATTTAAGCACCATTGTTTTATCCCAGCTGAAACACCTCCCTGCCTCCCTCTCTCCCTCCTCTCTCCCATTTATACTAGAGAGGCAGCAGAGTGAGCTCTTTACTACGAGAGAGCGTTACTGCCTCTCCACTCTCCTCAGCTCTGGATGAGAGGATGAACTCGATGGAAATGGGAGGAAATCATCATCAAATGTATGTGTGTTTTATCAGAGTGTGTACTGACTGTGTGTTTTATCAGAGTGTGTACTGACTGTGTGTGTGTTTTATCAGAGTGTGTACTGACTGTGTGTGTGTTTTATCAGAGTGTGTACTGACTGTGTGTGTTTTATCAGAGTGTGTACTGACTGTGTGTGTGTTTTATCAGAGTGTGTAGTGACAGTGTGTGTGTTTTATCAGAGTGTGTACTGACTGTGTGTGTGTTTTATCAGAGTGTGTACTGACTGTGTGTGTTTTATCAGAGTGTGTACTGACTGTGTGTGTTTTATCAGAGTGTGTACTGACTGTGTGTGTTTTATCAGAGTGTGTACTGACTGTGTGTGTGTTTTATCAGAGTGTGTACTGACTGTGTGTGTTTTATCAGAGTGTGTACTGACTGTGTGTGTGTTTTATCAGAGTGTGTACTGACTGTGTGTGTTTTATCAGAGTGTGTACTGACTGTGTGTGTTTTATCAGAGTGTGTACTGACTGTGTGTGTTTTATCAGAGTGTGTACTGACTGTGTGTGTTTTATCAGAGTGTGTACTGACTGTGTGTGTTTTATCAGAGTGTGTACTGACTGTGTGTGTGTTTTATCAGAGTGTGTACTGACTGTGTGTGTTTTATCAGAGTGTGTACTGACTGTGTGTTTTATCAGAGTGTGTACTGACTGTGTGTGTGTTTTATCAGAGTGTGTACTGACTGGTTGAGGAAGGCGAACAGGTAGCGCATCACCACCAGCGTGGCTCGCGGGACGCCCAGCAGGATCTTACGGACGCACTGCGCCCTCTCGTACATGTTCTCTATTCCTGGAACATCAGAGACCAGAGAGGAGTCAGAAACACGACAACATACCCGGAGAAATACACAAAAGCGCCGCCTCTTTTCTAAAATGTCTCCAGATATAACGTCACTGTGAATTTTGGACAGATGGAGGCACTCACGGACGCAGGACAGCAGGTCATTGAACCTCTCTTTGGGGAACAGCGGGTTCTCCAGACCCCTGAAGTAAAGCTTCAACACCCCCGCCACAGAGTTGATGTCGTGGTTACTCTCCTCGTCGATCAACGGGTCATTACCTGTGGACACAAACAGGGAGAGAGTTAAACACTTCCTGGATTCATGTAACAAACCAACTCCAACTCCAACTAAAGAAAACGATTCAAAGAAGCACATTTAGATTGAATACATTTTAAAAATCGTCGATCAGCTGGTCGTTACCTTTGGAAACAAACACAGAGAGAGGTAAACACTTCCTGGATTCATGTGACCTTCAGGGTCATGTGACAGACTCACCTCTTTCGAAGGAGTTCTTGATGTCGTTCACCTCCACCTGTGACCCCGACACCCGGAATATTCCCTGATGCTGCAGACCTGTGGACAGACGCGTGTGGTGTTATTTATTCTATATTCTCATCACCTTTTATTTGTACTGATCACAGGGTTTCCAGGTCTCTGCAGAAGAACTTTTTAATACCAATTAAAATGCAACTTAATAGCTGTTTTTACCACCATCACAACAACAACAACAACAACAACAACATAACGGTTTTTCATTTACTTAAATAGCACCTTATAAAGATACATCACAAAGAGCTTCCCTACAGAAAAATCAAAACAGAATACGAAATTATTACAAAAAACTGAAAACTAAAATAAATATTAAAAATGATTTAAAAAGTATATTTAAAAAGTATATTGCTAATAATTTCCTAAAATTACCCAATCAATAACACCGTCTGAGTAAAGGGACAGTGAACGCACCGTGCAGGTTGATGTAGCGGATGCAGCTCTCCACAAGCAAGGGTATGGCTTTAGTTGAATCCTGAAAACACATCAGATATTTCAATCAAATCACTTTTCTGTTCCTTTTTTTCAACTTGAAAAACATACAGAGTCTGTGTGAATATTGGAGGATCAGGTAGCAGCTTTTATGTAACCGGTGGGTCATTTTATCTGGACTGTAAAGGAGGAAAAGACCCTGATTACCACAAACACACAGAAATAACAGTGAGTCTACCTGATGCTTGCTATGGGAGTTCTTCCGCCCACGGCTGAAACAATCAGAGAGAAACAGAGTGAGAAACGGACCATGGATCACATCAACGTGAGGAGGAAACATGAAGCATGAAGTCATACCTGGTGGTCAGCAGCTCAGCTTTATATCCTGCAGGAGAGACACAACGACAGGTAAAGATTAAAGGTGATTCATGTGTGTGTTTAAATATATTAGAGAGAGGGAGAGGGAGAGGAAAGGAGCGTCTCACCCTCGGCTAAAGCTTTCTTCAGGATGTCGTGTTTGGCCTGCAGTTTGGAGATCAGATTACTTCCCTCCAGATACTCGCGGAATTTCTGAGGATTTAGAAATAAAGAGATTAATATACAATATCCTAGCATCCAGTAAAAGATTATTTTAGACTCTATTAAGAATAAAAAGGAAGCAAATGTGTCGGTTTTAAGCCGTTTCTTCCAGATTCTGCCTCCATTTAATGAAGGTCAATGGTTCTGGGTCTTTGTTTTATATATTTGTTAAATTATTTTATTTCTATTTACTTCTGTGTTTTTAGAAATGTTTTTTCAATTTATTTTATTTGAACCTTTTATGTTTGTTTAAATATCTTTATTTTATCTTTTTGATTTCAGTCCTACTTTATATTTATAGAATATTTTATATATTACTACTGTCTTTGTTTTATTTCCACTTTCTTATTTTAAGTTCTCTCATTTATTTATTTTAAATTGAATTTGATCTTTTATTTTAATTTTACTGAAATATTTGTATTTGAATATAAATATTATATATATATTTTTATTTGTATCTATTATTATTATTTTAAGGAGAATCTAAAACAGAGCAACTGGAGATAAAATGTCCCCAGGAAAATCTAAATATTTCTGATTTAAATTCTGATAATGTGCATCAATGCTAAGTTTAATTTTCTATTTTTAAGTAGAGGAGCTCGGTCTCCTGCTGTTTAGCTCCTCTCTTAGTTAAGGTACAGTTTAAGGTTTATCTTAAGTGTTTCTCACGGTGAAGTAGAAGAGCTCCGTCTCCTGCTGGTTGACTCCTCTCTTAGTTAAGGTACAGTTTAAGGTTTATCTTAAGTGTTTCTCACGGTGAAGTAGAAGAGCTCCGTCTCCTGCTGGTTGGCCCGTTTCTTGGCGAGGCTCGGTTTGTTCAGGTACCCGTCCGACACGCTGGACTTGACGGACTCGGAGGACGGGCTGTGAGTGAAGCTCTGAGACACGTCGAAGTCCTCCAGAACCGTCATGTCCTGCAGAGTGGTGAGGGTCGCCCCCCAGGTCTTCTTCACCTGCCGGGGGGGGGGGGGGGGGGGGTGTACCACCATATTAAACACTGAACTAAGCTTCATGCATCAGGACTTATGAATTATTAAGTAATTTCAGGGTGGAGTTTCATTTCACATAACCTTTGATGTGTGTGTGTGTGTATGTTCAAGCACAACTGCTCCGTTTATGCCTGCTCCATATGCAAAGTGTGTTTGTATTTACAGCGAGGATAATGGGTGTAAAAGACCTTCTATTTGCACATGATAAGCAGGGTGTGTGTGTGTGTATGAGTGTGTGTTGCTGAGGCGTGCAGATGCAGCTCATTAATCCAGACTCCTTCAGCATTTTTATAACCTTCAGGCTGAGTTAGCGGCTGCCCACACACCCACACACAAACACACACACACACACACACACACACACACACACACACACACACACACACACACACACACACACACACACACACACACACACACACACACACACACACACACACACACACACACACACACACACACACACACACACACACACACACACACACACACACACACACACACACACACACACACACACACACACACACAGCTACATTATTACCTCTTATAACAGCATAGATTATCATGACCTATTTCAAAGTTCTTAAATGTCAGATTAACATTTTCTTCTGTAATCAGAGAGGGGTCCGGCTTCTGCAATGTCTTTGTTCAACACTTAGAGACGCACAGCCTGATAAATAAAATAAACTGTCTCCCAGAATGTGACTCTTTTCTCAGAATTGAATTTTTTCTAAGAATTCAACTTTTTTTCTGAGATGTAGACTATTTCTCAAAATTCTGAAATCTTTTGGTAATAAGTGTCTAAATGAGACGACTAAACATCCTCACGTCAACGTTAGCCGCCTTTAGCTTAGCACTGGAGACGTGAAGTCCTGTGACCGTGCTGTAGTTCCTCAAAAATCTGTGGTGTTAATATGTGTAGCTTATCATGCTGAACAACACCTGTACGTACCTGTAAGACCAGGGCACAAATACAACATCCCCTCTACATCTGTATCACTTGGTTTGTATGTGTGTGTGTGTGTGTGTGTGTGTGTGTGTGTGTGTGTGAGCGTGTGTGTGAGTGCATGTGTGTGTGAGTGTGAGTGTGTGTGTGTGTGTGTGTGTGTGTGTGTGTGTGTGTGTGTGTTACCTCTTCGTTCTCGATCTTCAGAGAGGCGAGGCGTGTCTGCAGCTGTGTGAGGCGCAGTGTGAGCTCGGCCTGCAGCTGAGGCTGGGAGGCGATCTGGGTCACCTGACAGGAAGTGAAACGAGCAGGAAATAAATCACTGTCCAGAGAAAATAAAACTCAAATAATGTGTAGATGTGGATTCGAACAGCATCCAGTCTTTTATTCTGTAAAAGGAGATGAAGTTTGTCAGTGGCATGAAAATGGTTCAGAACGTGTGGTACTGACTGCGTCTCCCATGTGGGACTGGAAGCTGAAGCGCGCGGGGGGGCAGAAGGCGGTGGGGTAGAGGCCCAGCAGACGCTGCCGGTCCCGGGCTGGATCCAGACCCTCCACTGCCCCCTCCAGGACCTCCAGCCCCGCCCGCCGGGAGGCCTCCAGACTCAGCTCTGCAGACAGGTAGGTCCTCAGGGCCCGGCTCAGACTGGAGTGGTACCCTAGGTCACAGCACTGAGCAGACAGAACCAGGACACTTTATTATACTGTATTTATCCCCAGGGAAAGTGGGGTTCATTAAAGTTGCTCCTGTTAAGAATTCCATAAAATTAAAGATGAATACAAATTATTTATTAAAAAAAGTAAAAAAAGACAGAAAAATAAAATTAAAATGTAAAATACAAATATCTTTATATATAAAAAATAAAGAATAAAAACATAATATCATTATAATGAATATTTATTAAACTAAAAGTCAAATTGTGTCATTAAAATGAATATTCATAAGCTAACATAGCTTTCAACAACTGCTTTAAAATGTATTTCAATGCAAATGGGTTTCCTTGCAGTTTGGCTGTTGAAGCACGTTGAATGGCCTTGTTGAATAAATAATTGACCCTGCGTTTTTATTCCTGCTGAGAGTCACCGCAGCGTGAAGGAAGGTTTGTAGGATAAAAGGGAACAAATTCTACTTTCTGCTCCAGCAAACGTGAAACAGGACATTTAATTAAACTTTAATAGATCCCTTTTTGAGTCCTTTAAGGAGGACGGCTTTCTATCTTGCCCTGTGATGGTGTTCCTGTTTTCTCTTCTCTGTGAATGAATAAAACAAAGCGGGTTCTCACGTCGATGATGTCGGGCAGGTCGTGGATGTAGTACTTGAAGACGGAGGCGTTGGTTGCCTCCAGAGTCAGCAGGTACTCGTTCCTCGCCTTCAGCGTCTTCAGTTTGTTCTCAGAGTACTTCGCCTTCCTCTGATGGAGAAACAACATCAGATATTTGGGAAACAAACTCTTTCATAAAGTAAAGTAGTATAAAGACGTGTCTCAGCTATAAATACAATAAAATACAACAGAATGATCAAAAGATATTTGATATAATTCTTCATTTGTTTCTGTATATTTTTCTGTAGTTTTATTTTGACTTGATTGTAAAGGTAAACGCTCGGAGATTTTTAGCCGTTAACGATGCTTTTATTTGGGAAAACATGGCTGCAGTCCAGACGTCCCTACCTTCTCCCTCATCTTCTCCATCTTGCGGGCGGCGTTGCGTCTCTGATGGCGCTCCTCGATCCTCAGGCCGAACACAGGCTCCGCCCCACCGCCCGACCCCGTCACGCCCTTCACCCGACCCTCCTGGCGCTCCGCCTCCCTCAGCTTGGTCTCCGCGCTGATCGTCTCCACGTGGTACATGTGGTACGTCTTCATCACCTGGGCGACGGCAGAAAAGTAAATAACAACTAAATTAGTAACAACAATCATTGATCCAATTTAGTGACATCTTCCTCAAAAACTAGACCAAAGTATGATTATTATTCATCAAAAGAAAAGTGTAATGCTTGGCTACAGTCTTTTATTTTGAAAATTAAAGGACACAGGATGCATATCTTAGAATTTAGAAGAAGTTAAACCAAATATCGCAGTAGAAACGCTAAAAGTAGTAGATTAAATTGTGACTGAATGGAACATTTTAAATGATTTGAGTTTTTAACAATGAAACCTGTTTCAATGTGTCCTGTTTCCCACTCATAGGCAACGGCAGCCCATAATAACTCAGCCGCTCAGAGAAATGCACCAGACACTGGAAACAGGTTTTTCTTCTTCAAGGTTAACAGACCCACTCTCTTCCGAGTGTCTGAGGAAGAGCTTTTAACACCAGCGCTCCGAACACAAATAAACCTCACACTTGATGAAAAATCTGCGCATTAATCCTAACGCTCTTTCAGACCTGAACGTCTTAGGTTTGTGAAGAAAACCTCTCTGAATATTTGTGTTAAAGACCAGATATAAGGACATCAGAAATCTACTTACGGTGTAGAGCTCGTTGAGAAGCTTCATGAGGTCTTCCTGAAGCTGGAAGATGATCTCCTTACTCTGAAACAAGAGAACGAATATATTATTAAAGAGTCCTTGATCTTCGTGGTGCTCCCTGTCCTGTAGAAGGTTCTATAGGTTTCTGTGCATGTAAACGGTCCCCAAAGGCTACAATCCTAAAGTTCCGGAACACGGTGACATCACCACGGAACACTCGCGCTACTGGTTGGCACTCCGACACAATTGTATGTGATGGGGGAAGGGGCGGGACATCTCTAAGCTGGTTGACAAATCACAACAGAGCCAGCCAACAAACCAATCAGAGCAGACTGGGCTCTGGTTTCAGACAGAGGGTGAAAAGAGGTGCTGCAGCACAGACAGTATGAGAAACATAAAGAGACTCTACATACTGATATACACCTGAACATCAGCAGGAGAGGACTCTTTAAAGTAGAGACACTACATACTGATATACACCTGAACATCAGCAGGAGAGGACTCTTTAAAGTAGAGACACTACATACTGATATACACCTGAACATCAGCAGGAGAGGACTCTTTAAAGTAGAGACACTACATACTGATATACACCTGAACATCAGCAGGAGAGGACTCTTTAAAGTAGAGACACTACATACTGATATACACCTGAACATCAGCAGGAGAGGACTCTTTAAAGTAGAGACACTACATACTGATATACACCTGAACATCAGCAGGAGAGGACTCTTTAAAGTAGAGACTCTACATACTGATATACACCTGAACATCAGCAGGAGAGGACTCTTTAAAGTAGAGACACTACATACTGATATACACCTGAACATCAGCAGGAGAGGACTCTTTAAAGTAGAGACACTACATACTGATATACACCTGAACATCAGCAGGAGAGGACTCTTTAAAGTAGAGACACTACATACTGATATACACCTGAACATCAGCAGGAGAGGACTCTTTAAAGTAGAGACACTACATACTGATATACACCTGAACATCAGCAGGAGGACTCTTTAAAGTAGAGACACTACATACTGATATACACCTGAACATCAGCAGGAGGACTCTTTAAAGTAGAGACTCTACATACTGATATACACCTGAACATCAGCAGGAGAGGACTCTTTAAAGTAGAGACACTACATACTGATATACACCTGAACATCAGCAGGAGAGGACTCTTTAAAGTAGAGACACTACATACTGATATACACCTGAACATCAGCAGGAGAGGACTCTTTAAAGTAGAGACACTACATACTGATATACACCTGAACATCAGCAGGAGGACTCTTTAAAGTAGAGACACTACATACTGATATACACCTGAACATCAGCAGGAGGACTCTTTAAAGTAGAGACTCTACATACTGATATACACCTGAACATCAGCAGGAGAGGACTCTTTAAAGTAGAGACACTACATACTGATATACACCTGAACATCAGCAGGAGAGGACTCTTTAAAGTAGAGACACTACATACTGATATACACCTGAACACTTCTTCCACAGTGTACAGAAATAATAATAATGAATACATTCCTCCACAGTGTCTCCTCGGCAGCCTCAGTATTAATATTACATTATGATAAAATGACTATGATTCCCATCCCTCGTTCCCATGGCGCCTGCTGAGAATCAGCTGAGCCCGTCGCCATGGCCACAGGGCTGTTGCCGTTGTCATGGCGTCTCCTCCTCTCCCAGTGTGTGTGTGTGTGTGTGTGTGTGTGTGTGTGATGGAGGTCTTTCCGTTTATAGCCGCTGCACTTTAGTCGGGATGAATAAAAGACGAGCCGGAGGAGGGATTAATAATGAACGCAGCGAGCTAAAGTTAGAGTGTGTGTGTGTGTGTGTGTGTGTGTGTGTGTGTGTGTGTGTGTGTGTGTGTGTGTGTGTAATTTGTTAAACTCTGACGAGGCAGCGGGAAAAAAACCCAGGGGGAAACTGACTTTACTTTGCATTAAGATCAACGAGCCTGCAGCTCTGCAGAGAACATGTAGAGCGATACTGAAGGACTAAAACTGCTGCTAACTCAAGGAGCAGTAAAAAGCTCCAACAACTTCAGCAAT
This sequence comes from Eleginops maclovinus, assembly GCF_036324505.1. NCBI lineage: Eukaryota > Metazoa > Chordata > Actinopteri > Perciformes > Eleginopidae > Eleginops > Eleginops maclovinus. The sequence goes on from NC_086365.1 coordinate 16,032,841, forward strand.
AAAAGGCACTTCTTCTTATGTGTGATATATAGTTACTTGTTTTAGGGAAAATAAGGTTTGAGGACAAACATCCATAAAGAAGCGTGATTGGTAGTTCTTGTATATATTTTCTAGAACATTTGAAATACATGGATTTACTTGTTTAAATACATTTGATTTTAAGTATACATTCATCCGTTAAAGAAGCCTGCATTAAAGTAGATTTAGCTGACACTTCCACACTTAAAGACAAGGCCTTCAAATATGGAAGTAGCCGGGCTTTCACCAGTAATGAAGTGTCCTTATAGTGCTGTATTACTACTACTTCTTCCACTTAACCCCCCCCGCATCAGTCCTACTAAAAGGAGCACCCTGCCCCTTATGGCCCTGTGATATCATGTAAATGAAACACGTATTTCTCTGCATTATGTGCGCAGGATTTATGACGCGTCCTCCTCTTCCTGCACAGTCATGGTCCGCCCCAGACCCCCCATCCATCACTGAGACAGATTTAAAGCCGCCTCTGAGGGGAATTATGGGATTCCTACAGGAACATATATATGGATTTACGGTTAAACGTTTAGCTTATATTGCCAATAAAACACCTTAATGAAGGTTTATTACAGAGGAGCCGAGTCACGGGACGGGGCGTCCGGAGACTAAGTGCTGCAGACTGAGACAAGATGTCCAATCACAGCGTAGAGCTCACAAGCGGCTCGTAAATGTACGAGTTGCTTCCTCTGGAGACGTAGATCTTTTACAGAAGATGACAGATATATAGTTTCTTGTTTAAAAAAGGCTCGGTCATTTCCTAAAGCAGCTGCTCACTTCGGTTTTTAATCACACAAGAGGAAGAGGGGCATTTTTGGGACTTCTTTCAGCGATGGATGAATCCTTAATTGGTGATGTAGTGAGTGATCGTGTCAGCAGGATGGTGTGTGTGTGTGTGTGTGTGTGAGTGTCAATATTCCCTGCATTTATTTGTTGTTTGAGGTGCAATATTTGACTCAGCAGCTTTTAGACATGAAGGAACTATTATTTTCAGCGTCACTCTAATGCAGTATTTTCACAGGAGAGTGGGCGAGGCTTAATTTAGACAGGAAGTGACGTTAGCGCCTCATGCTATATTTTACTAGAAACACCCTGATGTTTATTGATCTATTGTTAAGGAGACCTTTTGCATGTGTAGGTCCTGATAGTGCATGGGTTCATGTGTGTTTTTGACCTGTGTGTAATGTAAAATACACAACAGAGTGAAGGACTGAGTCTCCCCTCGGAGTATGTCTTCCTCTCTGCCTTGTGTAACCCTCACCTATCCTCTCCTCTGTTTCTATCTTCCTGTTGCTGCTGAAACACCTGAGTTTCCCTCCAGGATCAATAAAGGTTTATCTTATCTCATGTACACAGGCTAGATTAAGGGGAACTTCCAGAATATGATCTGCATGACGATGAGGTGTGTTTGCTGACCCTCTTGAGCAGGCGGGCCGAGTCCTCGCTGATGTGAGTGAGGCGGGAGATGACGTTGTTCAGGTAGAGGTCGCTCAGGGTGGCGTGGTCCTTGCTCTCCCTCCTCACCTGGGAGAGACAGAGAGGAGGGGTGAGGGAGGATTATCTATGATGTTTCTGATTATTAAAGAGTCTCTGAAACGCAGGGAGACTGACCTGGTTCAGCAGCAGGTACCAGCAGTTCACCGGAGAGAGCAGGTTCTGGTCCTTCCTGGAAGCACAAGCACAGACAGTTAGTTTAAAGTGATGTTTAATTAGCTTTTTGTTATTAGAACGTTTCCTTGTGTTCATTTCCTTTTGGTTTTTAAACAAAAGGTCTTTAATAGTTTTATTTTTTATTGATGCAATTTTATTTCTGGGAATAACTTTTATTAATTTAATACAATTTATTTTCATAATTACATTTTATTTTTGATTAAATATCAAATAAATTAAATCAAACACACGTGATAAATGAGCCTTAATTTTTGAGTAAACATGTGTTGTTGTCGACTCCTACTTGTACTGCTGGTGGTCCTTGGTGCTGCGTGTTTTGGCCATGAACCTCTCGGCGAGCTTCTCCAGGTTTCTGGAATACTCCGTCTCGATCTCGGACTTTTTCCTGAAGAAGTCCTGCAGATCCTGCAGCAGCTGCACCCGCATCTCCGTCTGCTGCTCCAGACACCGCTGCTGCTCCACCAACTGCGCCCGCACATCTGCACACACACACACACACACACACACACACACACACACACACACACACACACACACACACACACACACACACACACACACACACACACACACACACACACACACACACACACACACACACACACACACACACACACACGCATGTCAGTGTAAATAAGATTTGTTTTTCCGTGGTAGGGAAACAACTGTAATGTTTATACTTAATTTAACCTCCTCAAAATGGCAGGTTCTGTGTTACTGCCTCATGTGAATCACTCATGTTGTTGTGATGCAGTGAGATGAAGAAAATGGGGCCTATTCTTCACCCGTTCGGTATCTTCATGACCTTGAAATGTGTCTCGCCAGCTGTGAGGGATTATACATGGTGTTGCAGAGGTTCATTTAAAGGACGCAGCGCACAGAGAGTTATTATTTACTGTGAGTTGGAGACGCTGAGATGAGGAAAGATCTCAGACACGTCTGGTTTTCTCTCCCGCAACAATTCCGTCGGACATTCAACTGAGGCAAGATGTTAGGGTACTGTAGGAAAGGAGGTCTGTCTCTTTTTTAGGGAGTTTATCAACCCCGGCAAACTCCTCACCTGCAATGACAGTGCAGCATGACTGAATGACTCTTTAAATGGAAATAAACCTTTTTCAATGATCAGTTTTCAGTCAGTAAACACATCTGCATTTATCTGTCTTATCGTCTTTCCACCAGAAGGTTGCTGGTTCGATCCCCGCCCGTGCAATCAATATACTGAACCCTGAGGTGCTCCCGATGGCCAACGGTGTGTGTGTGTGTGTTACTGTTCTGCATGAATGAGGTGTGAATGGGTGAATGACTCATAGTATATAAAGCTTTGAGGGGTCGGAGAGACCTGATGAAGAGATATATAAGTACAGACCTTTTCCCGTATGAATGAATGAACTGCTGTAAACTCTTCTTCTCTCGTTAAAGACGAGTTTATGCGATTATTTAAAGATCTTTAGGATACATACGGTGATAAATCTGCAGCCTGTGGTTGGAAAAGGGCCATGTCCGAGCACATTAAACATGAACGTCTGCTGTGATCGCCTTCAATAAATCACACGTCAGGCTGCAGAACAACCAAACACACACACTGTAATCACAGCAGCTCATCCATCATGTGTCCTGACCTCCTTCCAGACATGTCAGAGTCTCATGTTCAATTCCTCAAATGCAAACTGTAGAAACACCGTCCTATGGTGTGATCTAAAGCCATTTGTTGGTCTCTCAGCGGGGAGAGTAACGGCATTACAGGAGCAGAGGTAACGTGTGGATTAAAGCAGACCTACCAACTCTGTTCACACACTTCAGTGTGGAGCAAAGACCCCGAGAAACACTCACATTATTATCATAAATAAACGCCATTACTAAGACTAAAAGTCCATTACATTTATCAGGAAATCGTCATAAAGTCCAGCACAAATCTTCAAATCACGAGGAGCATCTTCCAGTTGCCTTCTTTGTTGAAACCCTGCAGATATTTGATCTCCAGGGAATAAAACAGAAGCTGTGTGCATATTGGTAAATAATGTTGATTCTCTGTTAATTAATCAGCTAATTGTTCCTCCTCCTCCTCCTCCTCCTCCTCCTCCTCCTCCTCCTCCCTTCACTCTCTCTTTAATCCCTTATAATTACTGATGGAGACGGTCCAATTTCTTCTCAGGAGTCACCTTGGAAGACATCCTCTGACCGCATACAAAAACCCACACATAGACACTGTCTACACAGACACACACACACACACACACACACACAGCATGGTAATTTCTGGCTGCACGCTCTGCTGGTCGGGCTGTTTCAGAGCCGATCTATGCAGCAGGAGAAGAAGAGCGAGTACAGAATACACAATGATAACCCCACCTCTCACACACACACACACACACACACACACACACACACACACACACACACACACACACACACACACACACACACACACACACACACACACACACACACACACACACACACACACACACACACACACACACACACACACACACACACACACACACACCAATCCCCGTGGGGACCCTATCCACTCCACTACCTGTTGTCTTGGCAACCACACACTGCGTGCAAACCATGTGATGAGGAAGGTGAAGAAAAGAGCTCGGATCTGCCGCATCGACACACACACACACACACACACACACACACACACACACACACACACACACACACACACACACACACACACACACACACACACACACACACACACACACACACACACACACACACACACACACACACACACACACTTCATAGATCTCTATAGAAACGCTGGCCTTTGGTCCTCACAAGAGCATGAAACTCTCTCTGTGCTACTGTACGTGTGTGTGCGTGTGTGTGTGTGTGTGTGTGTGTGTGTGTGTGTGTGTGTTATTGATTTCCTTTTTTGCAATGTTAGCCTACTAATTTAAAATGGCTGCCATCTCACACTGGGAATGAGCAACACTTTCAGATAGATGAATGTCTGCTCTGCGGCCCCCGAACGCTGCATCACATCACACCCTGGGCGGGGGGGGGGGAAATACCGGCTTCTGATTGGCTGCCGGGGCCCAAGCGGGACATTCCAAAATAAGGTGTGAGGCGTCCCGGCGGCTGAGAGGTTTAATCACTTTTCTTAATTGGTGTTGGGTCTCCATGAGTCAGGATGTTAGCGGCTTCTGATCCAAAGATTCACTGCCATTTATCATCATGCACAAAGCTACTGTGTGTTTATCATCAATTAAGTCCAGAAATAAGTGAAGCATAAGATACGAGACGAGTGAAAAATGAAACACCGTACAGTAGAGTAAACACTATCAAGCGTAATGATATATGAATGTGTGAAAATGTGACGCCCCATTGATGCATTATGCTTTAAATCAAGAGTTTTTTTGACGACAGTGAGATCCGTACACCATGCTACAACCAGCAGGCCGTTAGCTTAGCATCCCGACAGGAAATAAGAGCTAGTGTAGCTTTGCAGAGCGTTTACGGGAGAACAGATTAACACACAAGGAGAAACCCAAGGCTCTAAACCGCTTTGATCCGCAGAACTGTGATTGCATTAAGCAGATTAATATTCCATTAATCTCCAAAACCGGACATTTGATGAGAGGAAACACAGGACATTGTGAGGTCTATGGGGTTCTGGAGCAATGGTCTGGATTCAAACTCTGCATGGGGACTACAAAGTGAGCTAAACTGCGCTTACATCTTGAACAATTTAAGGTTAAATGCACAGATCTGGGGAGCTTTGAGAGCAAAATGAAGAAACTAGATCTCTAGAGATATTTCTGCATTCACAAATAAGGTGTATGAGTGGTGTTGGAAAGCCACAAGTGGACCATTAAACCAATGGGCCGTTAGCGAGTAGAGGGAGGTTTGCATCACCTGGCTGACTAACGGGGAAAAGCTGCCGTAAATTTAATCAAATTTCCAATCCTGGTCCCCAAAAGTACACCGTTTCCCTCATAGGCTGAAGACTATAAGCAAATGTGAGGAATAGAACAAAGTAGCTCTGTGTAGCAGCCTGTTTCCTGGTTTCCTAAACAATCCCGTTCATATTTCCGTTGGGATTTCACATCAGAGAGCGAGCATGTTCACTTCACCGCCGACAAAACGATGTGAGACTCTTTAGATAAACTCAGAGGAAGAAACTGAAATATCTCAGCAACTATCTAAACATTTGCTGCTCACGGTGATTTGTAAACACTTCCTCTGAAGATCAAATGTGATAGTTCCTGCAAAAGAAATTACACTCAGCCTTAGCTCTGATGCTAATTAGCAACTGTTAGCATGCTGAAAGGATCAGGTTGATTGTGGTCTATAGTATACACCTGTTAGACATGTTAGCATTTAGCTCAAAGGATTTAGAGAACAGCAGCTTTACTTTGTGACTGAATATCTGAGGTGTGTCATTTATAACCCAAACAAAGCATCAGTTAATCAGGATACAGGTTATCTCTGCTGATTGAGTGAAATAAAGGCCAGGCGTTGCTGAAAAACAGAGGATGATTCAGGCAGATCCTCCACAGAGCCGAGATTTTATCAATGAAACTCCCCCGCTTGGATCACGCTGAATTGGAAGTGAAAGGAGGGAAACCCGCCGCACTTCTACCCTCTTTTGAAGTCTGAGATGCTTCTTCCTCTCAGAGAGCGTGTCCTAGTCCCAACCCCGGAGACAAGACTCAGCCTCTTTGATCAGAGGGGGGGGGGGGGGGGATCTGCAGACAATACTACAAGAATAAAAGAATTTGTCCCGGGAAATCGGATGTCTGATTCGATCTGAAACCCTGCAGAGCTCGAGGGCCTGCTTTGGAGGAAGCGTTCAGGACAGGGAGACACTGCTGGGACGACGCACTGAAGGATTCTGTTCAATTCTACGATTATTTATTTGGTTTGAGAATCATTTTCACTCAAATAAAATGATTGAAGGACAGTAAAGAAGGAAGAGAAGGAAGCACAGAAAGGAAAGGAAAGCAGGAAGAGGAAGAAGCAATGGAAGGGAAAGAAAGAAGGAAGCATGGGAAGGAAATGAGGAGGAAGCAAGGAAAGGGAAGGAGGAAGCAAGGAAAGAGAAGAAAAGAAGGAAGAGGAGGAAGCCAGAAAGGAAAGGAGGAAGCAAGGAAAGGGAAAGAAGGAAAGTAAAGAAGGAAGAGAAGGAAGCGAGGGAAGGGAAAGAAAGAAGAAGCAAGGGAAGGAATTGAGTCTTCAGTCAGACGTTACTATCAATACATCTGCGGCTAAAACTCTTTCAAATCTATCATAAGAACTTCCTGACTCCTCAGAGAGCAACGACACGTCTTCTGATTGGTTGTTTCTTCAGAAAACGTGCAACATGTTGACCCCCCTGCACCCTGAACGACCAGAGTAATCTCCTCACCTGTGTGGCTCCACATTAGTGATGTCATATGCTCACACAGTCTGAATAAAAAGCTGAGTTTGGCTGCAGATTCACATTTATTGAGATAACACAGAGGAAACCTTCATAGCAGAGAGAGAATCCGCTGCCAGGGAGCGGAGCGGTATCTGCACCTGGAGACGGCGGTGTCTAGACTCTCCTCTTTGAAGAGTCTGAGTTGCAGCCGGGAAACGATTCCAACAGCATCTCATTACACCTCCGGAGGCTCTACAGGGAACTGGATTCATCTAAATTGTGCACTAACGCAAGTATCAGAAGAGATCAAAACGACTTATTCTCAAGCTCAACCTGCCGCCGTGCAGTCAGGGCTGAGCTACAGGAACACTGGTGAAGAAAAGTGAGCAGGGAAAGAGCCGAAGACGTTCATTGATATTCATATTCGACAAACAGGAAGTGGACTCTCAGGACTAGAACGTTCAGCTACAGACATCAGGGTTTGGTGTCAGTTTGAGCAAAAGACGGAGTAAGAAACGCACTGAACCATGTGCTAATTTAATGGTCGGAGGTGCGAATCAGAGCAGCCACACCACTTCTGATTAGTGAACACATTACATGTCACTTATGAGACGCTTTTATCCAATGTTTTGCCCAGGAACACAACGATAAGTAACTGAACCGAAGACCAGCGCACTACCCCCCTGCGCCACAGCCTCCTACAGGTTGAAGGTTGGGTATTTCTTGCTAAGCACCCTGGGAAATGTAGTTATCTTCTCCAGGATACACAGGTTTGTATTTGTGACATTTCCTCCTGATGTGTTCTGGGTTATGTCTCTATATTCTGGACTGATGGGTGCAAAGGTGGGTTATACTGGTTGAAGCTGTGGGAGTCGGGTTCCAGTTGTTAAATATCAATGCATGATGGTTACATTTGTCTTTTATCCTATTAAACTTTATATTTCTAATTGGTTTTAAGAATCGGTGGGAGAAAGAAGTTAGTTGAAGGCGTGACATTGAGAGGGAGGAACCTGTAATTGGCATTTTACTGATCAATTACGGCGAGGAGGTGGAAGAGGAGGAAGCATGGACTAGGAAAGGAAAGGAGGAAATATAGGAATCAACGGAAGGGAAAGAAAGGAGGAAGAAGCAAATGATAGTAAAATATATGTTAGTTGGATCGTAATGATCCGATGTCTCACTTCCTCGTCCTCCTCTTCACAGCGATGCTGACTCATCCATTGATCCTCATTATTCCTCTACGTTTCACACCGTGTGTACCTCGTCTAAATACAGTATGAGGGTGTGATGTCACAGAAACAGGAAGCGCGCACACACCCCAGGTGACCGTTACCGTGGCGACCAGGTCCAAGGACACGGGGGCAAAGTGCTGCTGGATCATCAAAAAACACACACACACACACACACACACACACACACACACTGGCCTTTTAATTTAAACATGACACTAACTGAGGAGACGATCTATAATCCCCTTCACCCTCGCCCCTCAGTGTTGTCTTGCAGGTATGCGGGGGTCACTAATCACCTGCATGCACACGCAGGCAAAATAAAGGGCTGCAGCCTGAATCTCCGCAGCGTGCAGCAGGAAGCACCCCCCCCCCCCCCGCAGGGCTCTATTCTCTTCACACCTCCTCCTTCACACAGAGGAGGTGTCACAAACACACACACACTGAATATCAGTCAAACACACGATTATGTTTCGTCAGCACTGTGCACAATCTACCTTTTCTGGAGGCTCACCTAGTGGACCCCACCTCCTCCTCCTACTCCTCCTCCTGGTGTGTGTATACATTACACACCACCTCCAGCACCGACCAATCAGGAGACAGTGCAGGGAGGCAGACTTGGGAAGCACATAGTTACAGATCCATATGCCAGGAGGAGGCTGGAGGAGAGGCTTCATCCCAGCGGTTACTTCAATGCGGGGCATCCCCAATTGTGTGTGTGGGCCAGGCGCGCGCGCGCGCACACACACACACACACACACACACACACACACACACACACACACACACACACACACACACACACACACACACACACACACACACACACACACACACACACACACACACACACACACACACACACACACACACACACACACACACACACACACACACACACACACACACACTCCATTAAATGTAATCACTTTGGACTCATTGTGTGACAGAAAGAGGACAGGAGGGTGAATGAGAGAATGAAGTAAGGAAAGGGGGGAGAGGAGGAAGCAAGGAAAGGAAATAAGGAGGAAGCAAGGAAAGGGAAAGAAAGGAGGAAGCAAGGGAAGGGAAAGAAAGGAGGAAGCAAGGGAAGAAAATGAGGAGGAAGCAAAGAAAGGAAAGGAAATTAGGAAATGGAAGGGAAGGAGGAAGCAAGGAAAGGGAGGGACAGGACGAAGGGGAGGAAGCATGGGAAGGGAAAGAAAGGAGGAAGAAAGGGAATGAAATGAGGAGGAAGCAAAGAAAGGGAAGGAACTGAGGAAGAGGAGGAAGCAAGGGAAGGTAAAAGAAAGGAAACAAAAGAAGGAAGAGAAGGAGGAAGAGCAAGGATTTGAAATGTCAATAATGCTCTACAGTATATTCATACTTACTCTGTGGATAGTGTCTGTATTACACTGTGTATTTGTTATAGTGTATTCAATTCCTATACTGTGTGTGTCATGTGTGTACCTCCTTATAGTGTGCAGTGTAAATACATCAGACTGTTCATATCCCTCACATGTACATTATACCTGAAAACTCTTCTGGTTAGAAGCTGACTGCATTTCTGTGTCTTCGTGCTCTGTGCAGAGACAAGGAGGTGGAATCTAATCTGATCTAAAGAATAAGGAGGAAGAGGAGGAAGCAAGGAAAGGAAGAGAAATAAGGAAGGGAATTGTTTCTGAATGAGCCTCTGCAGAGGAAGCTAAGCTGTAGTAATAAAGGCAGTATATTATTCCAGACGAGGTTCAGAGCTGGCAGTGAGGCTGCTGCTGGAGGAGTGGGAGTAGGTGACAAGTGAAGATGGAGGTGTGAGGAGCCATGTGGCGAGGGAGAGCGAGCTGTGCAGGAATGAAAGAGGGCAGATCTGGGAATGTGGAAATGGAATACTGTATTCCAGTTTGCATTTCGCACGGCTTCCAGAAGAAAATGTAGAATAGAAATGATGGTCTGTGCTGCATGTGGAGAGGAGTGGGTATCAGGAGTTGTAGTAGTACTAAAAGGTCATTCGACTCGTCCGTCGCCGCCCCTACGAAGCAGGGATGGTGGTAACCATGGCGCCCAGAAGGAGGAGGAAGAGGAGGACCGAAAAGAGGAGGAGGAAGAGGGGGGTCCCACGGTCATGGAAAACATTATTACAGGACTTTCTGTGGTCACCTTAAATAGATGCCCCTTGTTTTGCATCAGGTGATCTACTGGAGACCACACACACACACACACACACACACACACACACACACACACACACACACACAGCTGCAGTCACAGCCTCAGAGGAATACCAATAGAAGAGCCAGACTCGCCTCAGGTCTGAGTGTTTCAAATAATAAACACACACACACACACACACACAGGCTAAAAGAGATTAAAAGGCTCTGCAGAACACACACCAACACACAGACACACACCCTCCTCCCACCTCAGGCGCCATGCAGCACTCAGGATGAACCCAGAAATCCTGACGTCTCATGGTGAGGTGTCAGCTCACACACACACACACACACACCCTGGATGAATGAATGCAATGCATGCTGGCAGACAGGTGTGTGTGTGTGAGGCCGCAGTGTAAGATAATGAACTGCTCTTACCTTTCACCTGGCTCTCGTACTCTGCCAGGATTTCTTTGTCCTTCTTGCTCTTGTTGGAGTTTGACATGACGTCACGGTGCAGGTGACTGCAGGTGAAAAATAAAAATGATTAAAAATCAGCAAAATAAAAATCTACTTAGATCCATCCAGAGCTGCAGAGATCCCGCACCTCCAGCACTGAGGAGAGGAAGAGGAGCGAGGAAGAGGAGAGGAGGAGGAGCTGCGCGGACACACTCTCACACACTCTTTGCTGCAGCGGGGACGCGCAAAAAACATCAGAAATCCAATTAAAAAAATTGTAAAAAATTCTGAATAAGAGACTCAATTAACTGCTGTCTTCCTCTGCAGCGCGAGCAAAAATGCATCACATGCACGGGTCTGCAGGGAGGAGCGGGCACACGCCCACTAATGCATGGACCACACACCCTCACACACACTCTCACGCACACACACACACACGCTGACACTGCCGGTGTGAGGTGTTCGCTTCACCCCGACGTCACCTCTCTCACATGCACACCGGTGGTAATAACAGCGGTGAGAGGAAATGAAAAATGCCGGTAAGAAAAAATGGGTGTGTCAGCACTGGAGGCGGGACAGAGAGATGATTGACAGCTGAGGAGGCCAGTCACAGAGCAGCATTCATTAACGGTAGAACAAGTGGAGGCAATTACCAAAATATAAATGCTTCAAATGATTCACTTAATTGCTGATTTAGATGTCCTAAATAAATAGAAATGGTGATTTTAAAATTGGAAAAGGCATCTAGTATAGCAGCAAATACTGTAATGTATTACAAATATAAAGAGGAGTTATTTAGTATTTAACACGGAATATATCTACAATTTAAAGATACATTAAAATAGATTAAATTATGAATATTGCCATAAGAAATAAAGTAAAACAATTCACATTGTACTACAATATATAACAATTATTTTAACGTTTAATCCTTGTATTTACTATGCAATTTCTGTGCTTTTTTCCCCCAAGTATTTACTTATTTTTCCACATATTCCCAAATATTTTGGGCTGATACTTTCTATCTAGAAAACCTAGGTAATGCTTGATATTTCAATGAATAAAACAAAAGGTATTTTGTATTACAATTTGTTGTGATATTTGGCAAATGACTCAAAGATTCAAATTAAAAGTACCAACAACTAAAGCTACTTTACTTTATGTCTAATGGATATTAAGTTCAGTTACAGGCTGTTACTCACGGTCCTGTGGCTCCATCTAGTGGTCAGACCTGGGAACTGCCACCTGATGCATTCAGTCTGACTGCATGCAGTGTTCAGATGCGTTTGGGGTACCACAGGCTGCATTATGGGTAATCTGTGTGTTGTCCTGAAATAACACAATAACCTTTAAGGGTTTCTGGGAACCCTCCTTTAAGAGCCTGAGGATGTTTTTCGGGAACCGTCTTGTGTTGCGACACAGCTGTCTCCCCGACAGATGCTTACAACATGTTAACCTTTATTTTATTTATTGAGAGGTCAGAGGAAGTTAGGAAATCCAAGATCACACAAATACAATAGGAAAGTTGAAATGTGTCGTCGTCTTTCCAGGAAACCTTTGATAGGATGCAACACAACTGATTTGAGTGAATTACCACAACCGACAAATAAAGACAATACTTACAGAGGATTAGGAACATATGACCTGTGTTTGAGATCTTTTCTTTAAGTTAGTGAATCTGTGTTCCGAGTAAAATATGAATACTACAAAATAAGTCAGAATTGAAAAATAAAGGCAGTTTCGTGAGTCAGGAGTCAGAATTTAAAAATAAAGGCAGTATCGTGAGTCAGGAGTCAGAATTTAAAAATAAAGGCAGTTTCGTGAGTCAGGAGTCAGAATTTAAAAATAAAGGCAGTATCGTGAGTCAGGAGTCAGATTTTAAAAATAAAGGCAGTATCGTGAGTCAGGAGTCAGATTTTTTCACTTTGACAATCTTTTTTTTTTTATAAAACAAATTCGGAAGAAAGTTTAAAAATATGTTCCAAAAAATATATATAATGAAAAAAAAGTCAGATTATTTTTTCTCAGAATTCTGGGATCAAAATCTGAATTTAAAACCAAAAGCTGTTTTTAAGCCTCTTCCTTAGAATGTATACACACAAGTGTACCATCCATTTTTTCAACTACAATTCTCACCATCCTATTTTCCTAATCTACAGCAGACGTTACTTCAGAAGCTGCGTGTGTGTGTGTGTGTGTGTGTTCTTCACATTTCAGGAATGTGTTTACAGAGAGCAGCTGTAATGTGAGGGATGAATCACATCTGTTCTGTTCTTGTGTTGAGGAGCAGAGTTATCTCTTCCCCTGTATGGGGGGGGGGGAGCAGCTGCAGGAATGTGGAGCTCCTTCAGGTGGAGCTTCTACATATATATATATGTTGTTGGGAGGGAAGCCAGCAGCAGGTAAACACTTGTTCCAAATCTACAGTCTGAGGTTCTGAAGTATGAATTATCTTCCATAAAAAAGGTGCATCTGTGCAGTTTTAGCGCCTGAGCTCTGAGAATATTTGGAAATACAGTATGTACAACAGAGGGTCATTTGAGGTAGGTGGGGGTGTGTTTTATTTATTTTGAGCGCTTTTTTTATTACGTTTTTCCTTGTGTCATAGTAAATGAACAGTGAGTGTCTGGAAATATTAGTCAATTATTAATGGTAACATTGATCGAATAACAAGTCCGAATATCCAAATACAAATTAGACATTTAGTAAAGTATTATTATTATTATTATTATTATTATTATTAGTATTATTATATTAGTATTAGTATTATTATTATTATTAGTATTATTATTATTATTATTATTATTATTATTAGTATTAGTATTATTATTATTATTTATGTGTTTTCTTTTTTCAACCAAATTCTCTTTGTGTCTTTGTGGAATATCACTTCATTCTCTAGCGCAGCTAAAAGGGTAAATCTGTGTGTCCACAGTGAGGGCAGGACATTCATCCTGTGAGATTTCATGTTGAGATTCGGTCGGTTCCTCTTTTCATTTCACTTTATTGCAGTTGGTGACGCCTCAGTAAACTGAATTCCTCGCTGGCAGGCGCTCCGTCTCCTCCGGTCTGTATCAACCTGTGATTGGGATTCTGCTGAGCTTCCCTTTTATCCGCTGGCTCTCCGCCTCACACTGAAAAACACAAACAGCCCGGAAAACATTTTCAGAGTCGTGAAATCTCTCTGCCCCCAACAGGTCCTGAAAACATGTCGGCATCCCAATTGACCAATCAGAATCTACTATTCAACTAAGCCGTGGAATAATAATTTGGATTAAATGGACACTACATTTGGGAAATTGGGTTTTGTGATTTTGAGATGAAATAAAAAGACCAAAAATAAAATACAAATATTCATAAATTCTTAAAATGTCAAATTTAAGTTGAAATAAAATCTAATAAAAACAATTGATAAAACATAGTAAGCTAAAGTTAAATGTCTTATAAAGATAAAGATAATAAAACACAGAGTTTAATTCAGCTGTATTGCACAATGGCCTTGCATCCCTGTGGAGGACCTCTGATGAATAAACCAACCTGAGGAGGATTATTCTCACAGAAAACTGCAGATTAAAGGTCATTTAAACATGTTGTAAGCAGACAGGGAGAGATCTGCTGCCGGTATTTGTGTAAAATCCTTCCCTTTCCGTCTCCTCCTGCGTCCTCGCTGCTGAATACAAACCACTCTGTGTTGATATTCTCCACAGATCTCTAGTGTAGGTGTGAGAGTCAAGGTCGAAAAACAATCCACCTCCCATTCACCGCGTTTTCTCTCGGTCTGCTATACACCGGGAGAATTCAAAGTTGAGGGGTTATTATATCTAATATTGAATAGATCACACAGCACAGAGAACACTCCATTACTTTCCTCCGTCTGCGTTGCTACACCCATCTGATCGGGGTTCATCACTCCAAAACTACCTGTAAATGTGGATTCTTACTGCAGCTTTGTATTTTGTATTACACCTTACTTATTCCGTAGCATAAACACACGTTTCTTTGTTGATTACTTGTAAAAATGAAGTTGTTCCAACTCGTTTTTATAAAAATACAAGTGTATTTTGTACTTAAGTACCATAATTCAGAATCAGAAATCCTTAATTCATCCAACAGAGGGACTAAAGTAAAAAAAAGTTCCGGAACACGATGACATCACCTTGGAACACTCCTGCTTCTACTGGCTACATTGCACGTGATAGGCTGAGGGGCGGGACTTCTCTAAGCGGTTGACCAATCACTACAAAATGAGGTGGAACATGTGGAAAGTAAATACAGAGTAAACTATATATCAGGGTTTAATCTAAACCGGGTAACAGGGGCGCGTTGAGAACCCTTTCTCACCCTTTGTATCAGGGATGAGCTAACTATTAGTTACCACCTTCAAAACACACACTAGTTTCAACAAATTAACTCACACTAATAAATGACACGGCTCATAATGCTCACGTCGGGCAGTAATGGAGGCTTCAAACAGATCGTTATCTTAATGGATGATCATTTTCTGTACGTTAGATCATTAAAATGTGATCGGAGTAATGATGAGGCTCATTGTGAGAGATGGAGGTGATGGATGGAGGAGAACAACAGATAAAGAGGAGGCTGCTTTTACTGGCTTCTTACATGTGAGTATTCTTCTTTTGATACCAGAATAAATAAACAATCGTTATGTTTCCCAGACCTTCAGTTTTATTGGTCGCACAAAACACCTAGATATAAAGAGGCTAGCAGTTCCCCTCCATTTCCATTGTTTATGCTAAGCTAAGCTAATCTGCTGCTGGAGGTACAGTAGCTTTATGCTGCTGCAGGTAAAGAGCTGCAGAGGATCAGAGATTGGATGGCGTGCAGCGGAGATAACTTACAGATCCTCCCTCAGGCGGCTGCTGCCACACACACACACACACACGCACGCACACACACACACACAGTAATAAAACGCGGATCAAACGCAGATCATGTTCAGATCAGGTAATCTGCGAGCGGAGGGAAGGGGGTTATGAGAATTACTTGCTGATCCATCACAGAAATCCTGCAGTTCCCCCCAAAGCGGACATTAAAAACATAATCACCATAGCAGGCTTCTGGCAGAGAGCATAGAGCAGTGTGTGTGTGTGTGTGTGTAGCTGTAAATGGCAGTGTTCACAGAGATAATGGGGCACAAAGACCTCACAGAAAGTTGAGAGTGAGGCGGATAAAGAAGAATAAAAGTTATCTGATGTAGAGCAAAGGGCTTTCAAAGAATGACACCTCTCCACAAGTTTCCTAGAAAGAAACGTGCTTCAAGAAAAATACCAAGAGGTTAACGTTGCTGGTTTGAAGCTGCAATAAGTCAGAGTGTTATATGTTCTTTAAGTCAAAGTTCAAACCTCACTAGGCTCTCTTTGGTCTCAGAAAAAAGGTTTCTATTTAATGGCGTTTAAGGAGAGTGGAGCACCTGCAAACAGACAGCAACGAAAGAGAGCAGAAAAATGAAGTGTCTTGTCCCCATTTATTGGCTGTCAGATTTCTATAAGTATGCATTCAACAAATGTATAAGGAATGCTATAGTTGAGTGAGAAATGGTTGTGTTTTTCAGACGTTTTACATCCTTTTGTTGTCTTTTGTTCAGCCGCCGTCAAAATCTGTTTGCAAGCTTGCATTGGTTGGGCTTTGCTCACCTTAACTCTGTTCTTCAAAGACAGTCCAGGCAGGTGTACGTACTACATCTTCAAATAGTTTATAACATAAATAAAACTAAACAACTAAATAGTTACAAATTATAAATTAACTCAGGAAAAATTGTGACAGAAATAAATTACATTAAAAAATAAGGAGGAAGAGGAAAGGAAAGGGGACGAAGAGAAGCAAGCATATTTAGCAGCTGCATTACTTCAGGTTGTTCTGTTGTTGTGGGAAGGGTCTGGCCACATATTGCAAAGTAAACTGGTCAAAGTATCCTTAAAATCCCTTTGATTCCATTCATCCAAAGCTCCACAGTTTTCCTTTTGCAGATTTAAGAACAATAAGGCGGTTTGATTCCTCTGCAGTCAACATGCCTAGGACTCCTTTAGGATGACCCCTAACCCTACATCGCTATAGGCAAGTCTACGGTCCTGACGCTTATGTACAGAAAGTTGCTTTGGAATAAAAGTGTCAGCTAAAATTGCACATCTGTCTTGGTTGAGACAAGAGATAAGCTGTTTCTCCTTTCTCTAAATTTTCCCTCCTCGCTTCTCCGGCAGTGAAAATCGATATCAATGCGACATCTAATTTCTCTAAATGCACACCGAGGATCGAGCTGGAGTAAATATATTAATTGTCATGAGCGCTCAGAGGAGAGGATTTCTCATTTCTCTCAAGGCCTGTTGCTTCCAGTCCTTTCTCCTCGGTTCCCCTCCTCCAATCGCATCTCCTGACAGCGGGACTAAGACGCGAGCGGAGTCGAGGAGGGGGAAACTTTGAAATGAGAAACGACTATAGTGCATCCCTGTGTAAAATTCCCAACAGACAGATTTACACGTTGGTTTGTGTACAGATGAAACAAATGGAGAGCAGGAGGAGCTGGGCTGCGTTTCTCTTGGACGTCTCCTGGCTGCAGATTCATATTGACTCTCAGAGTGGATCCCACTACTTTTAACAAGAAAGCTCATTTCTGCGAATTGAGGAGTAAAAAAGAGAAACATAAAAGGAAGGAATGTGGTATTTATCTTAGAAATGAAAGTTTCTTCTGTTGGGAAAATGATTGTACTTTGTATACCTCATCATGGTGGCTGAGCAAACAGAGCGAGGCTTAAAGGGATTATGAGGCTCTGCTCAAACAGAAGACTGGCCCTCAGGAGCAACACACACACACACACACACACACACACACACACACACACACACACACACACACACACACACACACACACACACACACACACACACACACACACACACACACACACACACACTTTATATCTAAATGGCCAATTACAGTCGTGTATCATCGGCATATAATCTCACGCACACCGTACTGTATAGCTGTGTGTGTGATCTCCTGGACGACTCTACAAATAATCTGATTTAAAGCCAGACACTTCCCCGTTTGTCTGGAAGCGCTTCTTACTCCAACAGATGATACATTCAGACAGATTTAGATCAGTCGCTTTAGCTCTGTTAACCTCGCAGCCTCAAATCCATCAAAACATTACTTTAAATAAAACCAGAAACACATTTCCTCAAAAAGACGGAAGTACAGAAGGGACACAAAATATTAAAAAATGATCAGAATGAAAAAATTACCAAAAAGCCAAATAACTACCAAAAGAATCCAAATGAGAACAAAGACACGACAAGGGCCACAATGAGGCAAAGTTAACACAGAAAGACACAACATTGCCAAAGAGACACAAATTACCCAATTAAAATCAGAATTGCATAAAAAACTTTAGTTAAACTTTAAATAAAAACTGAAATTTCCCAAAGAAGTGATTGATGACGAGAAGAACCCGCTTTAGGAGCCATAAAGGAAACTAACTACTCTCCAAACCAAACTTCCATCAGACAACAAACCGCTGGCTTTCTTAACGTCATGTTGCTTCATCAATTAGCTTTGAGTAAATTGATCACACTTCACGTTGTGTTTGCTCCTCGGGGGCGGCAGATGGGCTGCTGTCTCTGGAGGAGGAGGAGGAGGAGGAGGAGGAGGAGGAGGAGGAGGAATGGGTGGGTGATAGAAACTGACAAGTAAACTTTGCTTTAAAGGCGAGTTGTTCTGCTGCAGTCAGAATCCTTTACAAACACCCGACTCTTTAATATATCTGCAAACCATCTGTTTGTTTCTCATTCCCAGCTGCACAACAAACGGAGGACCTTAAGAGGAAGAACGGCTCAGCCCATATATAACGTGTACGGCTTTGATGTGTTGGATGCATTTGGACAGCAGTCAGCCTCTTCCTCTTCTCATTAAAAAAGCTGCAGTTCGAGGTTAGTCTGCAGCAGACAAGGAGAGACTCATGAGGAACGACTTGTCAAAAAACAACAAAGAGATGCTTTAAATTACAAAAGGTGAAAAACTATAATAAAAAGACTCAAATTGAATACCTTAATGCAAAAAACAACTCCAAAAACACATAGAACAAGTGTAAAGATGCAAAATGAGACACAAAGCGACGCCAACGAGTTTCAAAATGACTTTAAATAGACTCTAAATGACTTTAAATAGACTCTAAATGACTTTAAATAGACTCTAAATGACTTTAAATAGTCTCAAAAAGACTAAAGGTGACACAAAAATGTCCTTAAAAATACAAAATAAAGTGAAATAGTTGTTTGTTGCTCATGTCATTGTAGGAGGTGAGTTTCTGAGAGGCTCCATTATTTCTTCACTGAGTACTTGTGTGATGTTATGTGTTTGACTTCCAGGTGAGAAGCTCTCGGCCGCTGAGGGTCTGTTTATCCTCTCGCCAGCTCCCCTGCCAGATCTTTCCCGTGAGAATTGATTTCCTGAGGGCTTTACTGTCCTCAAAGTCTTTCCTCAGGAGGAGGGGAACGTGTCAGGGAGAGACGCTCAGCAGATGGTACAAATTGCTAAAAGGATCGGAGCCCGGTTACTGTACCGCTTCAACTGCTAGCTTAACGTTAGTTTAGCACGGCTTCAGCAGACGGACAGAACACACACCTTACGGGCGTTCAAAACCAGGGGAAGGCTTTCAATTGACTAAAATAGAATGAGATTAACGTGGCTTACATCTGGCTTAGCTGGTGGGAGACGATACATTCAGAGTAAGCCTACCGGGGAACACCTGGGTCAGACCTCAGGGGGTTAAGTAAGAGCACATGCTGGTAGCCTAATGGTTCTCATAAATACCCTGGGAGGTTATTTAAAACACCATCACTGGCGTACATCTGGAGACAAAACAAAGGCAAGGTAGTATTAGTATGTTCCAAGAACTTTAGAGAGGATAAACAAGCTTAGAGCAAAGAAGTGGTTTTACTGATGCTTACCAGAAGAGAACGGTTGGTCTAAATGGAAAATGTTCTGTACTTATTGTGCTTTTTAATCAGGTCTTCTGGACCCTTCAGCGCTTCACATACTATGAGTCATCCACCCATTCACACCCCCTTCCTGCAGAGCAGAACCACTTGCTCTAGGGAAGCTAACACTCACACACACACACCGTATGCCATCGGGAACACCTCTGAGTTCAGTATCTTGCCCAAGGATACAGCGAGCTGTTGACTGCAGGGGCTGGGATGGAACCAGCAACCTTCTGGTTCAAAGAGGAGCCAGAAATTTAGAAGCCACAGTCCAGTGGAGTGCAGAATTTAGAGCAAATTAAAATGTAACTATGGGGGAAATTCTAATTCCCTCAAGAGAAACTGATAAATGATTAATGGACAAAGTTTATTATGTGATCATTTTACCTTTTTATTGCGGCTCTTCATACCTTTGTTCTGTACCCTTCTGATCCAACCACTTATATTGAAGTATGGTGACTTTTACTAGTAACAGATTCCCGTTGGACGATCAATAAAGTCGATGGTTCGGGTTTTTAGTGGCTCCACGTGTATATTTGACATATTATCGACCTGTGTCAGGTCACACTCACTCATCGGTTCCAAAGAAGAGGAATGATCCTGTGTGATCCCTGGGATTAACACACGTGGATAAATCATCGTGCTGTACGAGGAGCGGACACACATCAAGAGCAACCTGAGTGTCCTCTGTGCTGAGACTACATCCGTCTCACAGGGAGTAACACATCAAAGGTGCACCACACACACAAGTTGAGACAGGGTTTATGACTGCTTCAGCAAATGTAGTTTGAAAAATACAATCACAAAATGATAAAACATCTAGAAATAATGCGAATGCGACACGATATAAGATAAAGAGACAAAAGACCACCACTCAGGGACACAACAATAAAGAATGAATACTACCACAACCCAAAGAGACATACAAATCACAAAAAAAAAACTAGAAAATACAGAATATAAATCTCAAAGAAAGGTAAAACAAACAAAAACAGACGAAAAACTTCCAGACAAACTAAGCACAAAGTGACAAAATAAAACCAAAAACAGATTTAATACAAGAAAAGACTCAAAATAAAAAAAGAATGGCCACAAAACCACTAAGAAGACACAAGAACCAAAGAGATATAACAAATGACTAAACAGATACAGAACATAATCACAAAGAACTGAGCAACAAGACACAACATATAAGAAATGGCCACAAAACCACCAAGAAGAGTCACAAGAACCAAGCGGCCACAGAGTGGTGGATGAGCTCCTCACCCTTAATGTACATCTTCTTTTCCCCGGTGACAGAAAATGAGCGGTGTAGATTATCATAGAAGGCTAGATTATATTCATGAGAGCGTGACGGTGTTACTCTGAGAGCTCCCTGACATGAAGCTCAGGATGTGACCCCGCGACCCCCGGCCCCCCCCGACGACCACATGTAAACATCCCGTGCCACAGTCTCTAATGCTGCTCTCAGGATCATCAACACAAACACCACAGCACACAGGCTGCAGGAGAGGCTGGGAAATGTGACTGATGTTTTTAACGATTTACAGCGGAGCTCTTCAAAGAGACGCAGCGATTGGTCACAGCGTTTGGGTTTCTGCTAAACCTCAGAGATCTCAAAGGTCACCCCAAAACCAGCGAGGTGGAAAACATTTTGTCGTTCAGTTATATAAACCTCTATATATAATATTGGATTCAATCGCATGCTGTTAGGGGGGATATCATGCACGTGAGAGACCTACTTAGTTTCTATTATTTGATTTGCTCTGGATGGTTTTTATCTCCTGTCGTTATTTAAATTGACTACAACGGGTCACAAAATCAACTATAACGGCTATAGAAGACACAAAAACAACTTTAAAGATGTATGATGTCTAACAGCGGATTCAAAACGACTTCAAATAGCTCAACATTATTAAAAATGGTTTAAATAACTCCTAAAATGAATCAAAGTTGACCCTAAAGGACGTCAAATACACTCAAAACTTCTTTAAAGAGACTCAAAAAGTTTTAAATGACTCCAAAGACAATAAATACAACTAGAAATAGAAACTCAAAATGATTAAAGAGATTCATGATTCATTATTTTTAATTTATCCAACTCCTCTTCTTGTCTACCGTGCGGGGGTCTGGAGTCGATATGAAGGGTTAAAAGATAATTTTTCTGATCATAAAACTCCTCCTCTCTCGCTGCCACACTTGTTGAAAACAAACACCCCACTCTTCCACATTCCAGTATTCCCAGTACAGGGATCACCCGGCGCTGTGGGCATGCTGGTGTGTGAAATCTACTGCAGCCCCGCAGAAAATCGCACTGGTCTCCAGGTCAGAGAGAGGGGTTTGGAAAAGAATCACACTCAGAAGATAACAAACACGGGCTAATTTCTTGTTTGGGCGGTGATAATATACATTTGACGGAGTGATTAAACTTCCTGCAGCTCTGCGGTTTCCAGTGACTGGACACGTACTGGTCTCATCTTAAATATTCAGACTTTTCTACAGGATAATGTGGAATGGGTTCCTTCTTCATCATGACCAATCTGAAAATGTATTTGTGTTAGAGGGAGGCTGTAATGGTTTTATTTGAATTTGGACATGAATAGAGTTGCATCGTCAGCATAGAGTGATATTCTATGATTGCCCCGACTGTATCTGATAAGTATTATCAACATCAGCCTGTTTTTTCTACTACTAAATCCTTGAGCCAACCAAACTATATGTTCAGTGTGAGCACATATACCAGGGGTTATTCTAGAAAAACAAAGCATGAGGGCGCAAACCAGTCAAACTTATGGCCCGCCCACTTTTTGGTGTAAATCCTGCATCAGAGCGAAGCTGAAAATAATAGTGTCTTCATGTCTTAAAGCTGCCGAGTCATATATTGCACCTCAAACAACAAATAAATCCAGACTCCGGTTTCTTTACTTCCTCTCCAGAAAGAAGAGAGTAAAAGACCCCCGGCAGACCCACCTGACATCCATCCCCTATTTATTCTCCGTACAACCTGAATGCTTCCTCTAACTCTGCTGAATGCTACACTGAAGAAAAGGACATAATCATAGGTTGGAACAGAGATTTCTGACTTTAGCTCAAAGCTGTATGATAATAATGTTTGAGAGCTATAGAGATTGACTACATGATTGAGGCCTGTGTAGGAAGTACAATACCTTTATATAGGAACTATTGTAAGAGTGCAAATGAGTGTTCACCATGGAAACCAGTGAGAGGAAACCTGCAGCTATGTTCTCTCATATGTGATCTTCTCTGCTCCTTCACATCGTCCTGTCATTATGGAGGTGTTTGACGGTAACAGAAAGTCTTACTCTGTCATTTTCTCCCTGAGGAGCTCACTTTCCCTTCACATCTCGTACGATTACAGATTGGGTGAACTGCAATCTTAAACCAACATATTCCCTCCCTTATTATCCACTCCCATCATCGCCGGCCTCCTCTCTGCTTTCCTAAATCAAATTGACTTTGTGTTAATTAGCCGAGAGTCATTATCATCCCTCACATATGGACTCATTTCATTTAATCTCATTTTCCAAGCTAAATAAATAGCGCTAGGAACCAAAAAACAGGCAGCTGGACAAACCAGTACGGACCAGTAAAGACCACAGACACACGAGTATTTGTTGTTCTGATTCTGCTCAGCTTAAACCCTTTTTATTAACAAACTGTAGACATGTAGGATATATTAGCCAGATGAAAAGATCGATACAAGGGGAGAAAAAAGTAGAGGAAATGTAGATTATTTTAAGAAGTGTTAGCTAAATCTAAATGAGTTGTACATCCTACAATCCTTCAATATCCAAGGTGTTTTACCTGCTTGAAATTCTACGACTTGATTTAACTTTCAACTCCAAAGACATATCATATGAAAGTGAAAACACCTCTGAAAAATGCATTTATTTTGAAAGCTGTGTCATTTCAATCGCCAGGATTTAAAGACCTGAACCACTTCATCTCGACTATGACGTCTACTAATGAAGACGTGTGACTCTGCGTCGCCTGGGTCAAGTTTCTGTACTAGGAAACTTCCATGTCATGTGAGTTTTAAAGCTTTTAATTGGCTAAATAATTTGAATAATTCAACAAAACTTAATTCAGCTTCTACTTCCTGTCTGCCTTTTGTGTCCATGAGCTGGACGAATCAGAGCATTATCAGTTAGGACACATTTCCCTGTTACACAGCTACCCTCTTATCATCGTCTGCACATATACACACACACACTCTAATGTCTGGCAGTGAAGCACACCAGTGCTTCAGCCCAGACACACACACACACACACACTGAACACACTGTGCAGACTTTATAATAATCCGACAGCTCGTGTGTTGGTGTAAATTTAAGCGGCGTGCGTCAGTCTCATCACACACACATACCAGTTGGCCTGGGATGGTCTCATTAAAGCTGTCTGCTGATTGTAGAGAGGAGCCTCCCAGAATACACACAGAGCCGTGGAGACACAACGTGACCGCAGTAAGGTATAGGAAACACAATGAAGCCTCTGGTTAACAAATGCACTCCCAGAACAGCTGCTTTAGAAAAGATTTCAAACCTGACGTACTTCTACTCTAGAGGGAGCATCCCGGGTTTACAGTCTGGGAGTAGATCATTTAATTACAAAAGGAAATAAATATGAATCCACATATTTAGTCAGCTGAAGCTATAGGAGGCGACTGAGGCTCAGGATAGGAGGGGTAAAATGTGCCCAAATATCATATTTTACTATGTCTGTAACAGCAAGTTTATGCACCTGCTGACGCACAGTAACACACAGCACAGGAGCTGCAGGTGGCTGGAGGTTTAAAGCAGCTGCGAAACGAACTATAACAAATAGCATATGAAGAACAACCCTAAGCAATGACTGTTTCATAGCTTAAATTAGACCTAACAGCTGCACTACAGTCAGCTAAAAGTGCTACTCATGAAACCTAATTGAGTTCTCATCAGCAGCCAGCTTATACCACACCAATTAAATCCATTATTGATTCTCAGAAACGTATGTATAGCATAGTGTGTCAGGAACATGTTTTTGCAGATGTTATAAGCCTCAGTGACGCGTGTTCTAGTTCTTCCATCTTTGAAAGGACTGAAACTTTGAAGAGGAGGACGATGTTTGGTTCCTTCTTCAGATGGCTTTTTGAGGGTTGAGACTGCATTAACAATAAGGTTTTAGTGAAGATAGAAGTACATTTGGGGGTAGAGTTACTAGTTGTGATGCAGCGTTAATGAATATGTCAGAGACCTCTCATTTCCTGAGAGGAAATGTGTGCAGTGTTTCAGACATACCCACATCTGAAGTGGGCTGTTTCCAAAATATCACGAGTCCAACAAGTGAGAAACAGAAAGTGTCTGACCTGTTTTCACAGTGTTGCAGCAACAAGGAGAACTGAACAGAATCTGTCAGTGACTCTTAGTTTCAAGACGGAGTTAAACTCTGATTCTGTCATCGCAGCGGCATCGAAACCCCCGCCAAAAACATCCAAATCAGGGAGATTGTTTTCCAAATGCAGCTGCTGATATAATACCGTACACATGAGTGGATGGGAATAACGGCACTTTTGCTGCTGTTCTGTTTATGTTAACATGCAACCATTGCACATTTCCACTCAGGGAATTTTAAACAATCCATCATCAAGACGCCGGGGACTAAAGACGCCTTTAACGTGAACACATGGTCACAAGTGTTGATGACGTTACCAAGCAACTGAAGATGGAAATTCAAACTGAATCTCCATAGAGCAGCGAGTGAAGCTCTTCTGTCTCTGTTTAAAGGAAATATAAATGGCTGTATTCATTGGGAGTCACATAACTAGAAAGACCTGTTCCTCCATCCTTTCATAGATACACACAACCAGGCATGTTAATGCAGGGTATTGTGTTATTTACACTAAACTTGCACAAACATGTAGGAATTCTGCAATGCATGAACAATAACAATTGCAAAACATGCAGAAGCTTAACTACATTCAGGTATATGTATTGTTGAAATAGTTAGAAGCTAGTTAGCTCAGAGCTAAGTATAAATGGTTAAATGACCCCAGGAAGTACAGCTGCTGCGAAGCGAAAAGATAATAAACAAACAACTACCAAAACGAGCCGACGGTTAAGAAGCAAATACAGTATTTACTTTTGAACTGAAGGTGATCGATACCCCGGGGGGGTTTAGGTAGCCTTGTCCATTTTGTATCTGGCAGAATTGAACATGGCGGACAATCTTTAAAGTTAATAAAGTCAACACTAAGTAGAGTATTGTGTGTGTGTGTGTGTGTGTGTGTGTGTGTGTGTGTGGGTGTGTGTGTGTGTGTGTGTGTGTGTGTGTGTGTGTGTGTGTGTGTGTGTGTGTGTGTGTGTGTGTGTGTGTGTGACGGTAAGTGTTGGGGTTAGACAAAGTCTTGAAGAACATGTTAGTAACATATGACATCTATGGACAGTTGCTTTAGTTTTAGGTGTGCTTAACAAACTGGACTTCCTCACAGCTGGACGGTCGTTGAGACACATCTGATCTTCTGGAAGCTGCAGGATGTAATACTGTGAGGACTTGATATTTGCAAATGTATTCAAAGGTTACCCTTTAAAAGCAACTGATTTAATTCCATACACAGCCCTCGAGGTATTCTTCTTCGTGTTCATTTAAAATCGAAGTCCTCAAGGCCGAATGATGTGACCTTTAAAAACACAAGCAGCTTTAAGACGCATGAATGAAATGCTTTAAATCTCAAAGAAGAGTCTGTGGGGATTAAATGCTCGTTCAGAGGAGCACCTAACTTGTTTTCGCAACACAGACCTTAAGAAGAAAATGCTAACTAGCTAAACGCAATACAGGACTGGTCACCTTACAGTGCTATAAGACAGAGATCAGCAGGAAATGTTCAATTTAATATCAATTCATACATTTAGGTGAGCTTATATAATATAATGTCTGGACTTCAAGTCATAAAAATCTATCCAAAATGTTATTGGGATACTCCAACCAAAGCATCAGAAGAACCTGCACTGCCAAAATAAACCAATTCAAGTTGAAATACATGAAATACAATACAATTGAAATGCACCAGGGACTGCAGATATAAATATATCCTCTCAGTGCAGGGTGTTTAAACGGAGCAGGCATCCTTTCTTGTTGGGAACTAAAGAAAACAGACACTCAGCCTGCCACGGAGCAGAGATCAGGAAGCAGAGGGAGGCGTTGTCTTATTTACTACTCAGACAGAGATCACATGGACATTGTTCTGACCTTCGGGCTAAGAGGAAGCTCTCTGACCCTGATGTTCTCTATGGTACTTTCCCATCTTCCCAGCGTAGACAGGAGGAGAGCCACAGGTTCAAAGAGGGTTTTTTGGTTGTTTTGCATCTCTCTGCGTCTGTTGGGAGCTCTTTCGTCTTTCTTTGTCTCTTTGTAGACATCGTCTCTTTTGGAGGTCTTTTTCTGTCTCTTTCACGTCATTATTTTGGTCAATTCATTACTCTGGTAGTTTTGCATCAACTTGTGTTAGTTTTATATTCTCTTTGGTCTTATTCAGACTCTTTTTGGGCTTTTTTGTGTTTATTTTGGGGTCTTTTTGTGTCGCTTAGGGTTAGTAATATGAAATCAGCTTGTGAAGTTTCCGCTTGGTGATAATAAATGTCTTATCTTTTGTATTATTAAACTACAAAGGTACTTCCATTAGTGGCACCCAACAATGAAAGAGCTCCAGTAAAGCTCAAGCAGTCATTTGATTCTCTGCAGCCAGCACTCTCGCCTGGAAGTTTAGATAAAGAGAGGAAGTGGAGCAAACTAATTCTGATGTAAGATGAAAAATGAAAAGCACCTGTTGAGTTACTCAAGAGCAAAGAAACGTACAGAAAGTGTGTGACCTGTCGATGAACCTCCTAATCATTAACCTACAGATACGACATGTACAGAGAGTTCAGGGAACCAAGAACCAGCTGGGTTAGGATGTTTCTTTCTTTGTGTGGATGATCCTGAGACAGAGAAAGATCTATTGGGAATACACAAATAACAGTGTCACATCGTCAGAGCTCGGTAAATGTACTCCTGTTCTCACTGAATGACACCCTATAAGGAATCCAATGACACAACTCTTAAATGGAAACCAACAATATGTGCAGACTGTTCATATATTATTTTAGGAAGAAAAAACAAACGACCGAAGGATCAAATGTTCTGAGAGCTTCCTTGTTATTACTGTTTAAATCTAAAGGAGGCTCCAGGGTTTTCTGGGAGAATAACGGGGGGAGGCCAGACTCTGGAATAGCTCGTTCTATTGTTTCTGCTCCTATACATCACACAGGCTGCTAAATAGAGGCTGCCACTGAACTCTCTCAAACACTCAGCCGGTGATCCTTCAGATGTTTCTCAGGGGGGAAAGTGTTCACCAGCGTCACGTTTAATTATGAAGCTAAGTTCCTGCCTTCAGGTGGTATGTGCTGTACAGGTCTAATGAACTTAGCTTCTATTTTGAAGTCTATACCCTTCATCTGCACTTGCAAAATATATACAAACTGTGTGGTTTCCAGGAGTCTTAGGAACATTTTCATAAGCAACCATGTAAAGTATTTTTCTTGAAGTTCTTCCTCTAAGTTCTTCTTTGAGTTCTTCTTGAATTTCAAGTTCTTCTAAGAGTTCTTCAAGTTTGCTAAGAGTCCTCCTCAAGGTCTTCTTCAAGTTCTCCTAAGTTCTTCAATTCTTTAAGTTTTTTATTCAAGTTCTTCCTGAGCTTCTTATTCTCTACTTGTTATTTTTCCTCAAAGTTCTTCAACTTCCCCCTCTTGTGCTTCATCTTCTATCTGTAAGGTGTTGACATTAAAGAAAACTCTTAGACATCAGTAATTAGACGTTTAATCTTCCAGTAGCTTGTCCTGCTAATCGTTCGTTCACTTCTCTAAATAACTCCATAAATAAAGAATTTGATGGTCTTTTTTCTCACTGGTTTGTTACTTTAACTCCAGAAGTCCCTCTCATTTCCGCTCTCACTCCCGCCGCAGTATTTCTTCTTTATTTACCCTCGCCGGCTGCTCACATTTTGCCCCGAGGATTGTATTGAGTTACAGTAAAGCATTAAACTGTCCAAACAGGACCCGGGGAGATGATACAGAAGCTCACTGCCTGGGGTAATGTATAGTTAATTAAACTGCAGTGAGAACTGAACTCAAAGGGCCAATAAGAGGGATTTATCTACAGTCTGGTGAGGGGCACGGCCACAGCTGGAGGTCAGAACCACAGCTTCACATGCTGATACCCACGGACATGAGTCACCAAGATAGTGGCGTATTACTCAGAGTCAACGTCATGCCCAGTAAAAAAAAAACTGCTTTCGGTTTTAAAAGGCATACCATATGGTATGTTTCTTTGCTTCGCTTTACTCATACTGCCTGTAAAGAAAGGAGCTGTACTTTGGGCAAACCAAGTCAACTTTCAAGTACTTTCACACTGTACATTTTAAGAAACTGTACGCATCAGTAGCTCATAAAACTTGATGGCGATATTACTTAATAGCACTTAATTTGCCAGGTACATTTGTCGCTAGTATACATTTTTTCATATTAAATAAAAAAGCTAAATGATTAAGGGATAATGTTTCAATAACCTAAAGGTCTTTCTGGACCTTCTTTTGTTCTAATAAAAAGCCTTAAAATCTGTCAAAATTCTATACATTAGAAGCTCTTTCACATCTAAATATTACTTTCTGACCCCATGATGTAACCAACTCAAAACTATTTGAGTTTTTAAAACGTTAGTGAAAACTTGGCGACTTTTTGCAGATTCAATGTACCTTGTTTGTTTTATAGGTTGGTTTTGCATCACTTTTGCATTTCTCCAAGTGCAAGTTCCATGTTGGGTTAAATGTTTATTTTCTTTCAGAGTTTTTTAAGTCAATATTTGACCAAGTTTTATGGTTTTGTGGTTGTGTAAAGAAGCAAGGAACAAAGCAGAAAAATATGTATTTTTAGTAGGCAACACAACCTAAAGAAAAACAGAAAGTGGAAGTGTGTTAGCGATAAAACTACCTGTGTGTGTGTGTGTGTGTGTGTGTGTGTGTGTGTGTGTGTGTGTGTGTATTGGAGCTGTTATCAGTGTGCACAGCGGACTGGCATATGTTTCATGATTATGAGAGTCTGACAGTTTTCATAATCACAACGCAATAAATCTGCAACACCTGACAGCCTGACCATTAGCCACCATTGTTTAACCACAACACGTTATGTAATCCAGCAGCTGCCTCTGAAGCTACACCCCCCCCCCCCTCTGCTTCTTGCATATAGATTGAACATTAAGATACTAAGTTGTGTCCTTGTAAGGCAGTGAGCGTTAGAAGTGCTGATGTGTTTTGTGTCACGGGACAATGGGAGAAAGCATTCTGCTTCACTGGAGGACGAGTCAAGGTCTCCAGAACCAGTACACTACATACTGTATACTGGGCCCTATCCAGGGAGTGATGCACCAAATGCACTCTTTTATTTGCATCAAGTATCAGTTCATTGTTCTTTCCGTTTAAGCACTCGTTGATATTTGGGATGTTCCAATGTTTTGGAGGAGACCATTTGGGAGGGGTCAAGAGTAATCTTGCCAAGATAAAAAATAATATAAATATATATTCACAGTCCATTAATGTTTGCCAACACAATAAGTCTTACATTTGATAAACCACGACAAAGATGCATGACTATTATGCATATAGTATTTTGTAGTTGGTCTGTGACAGTGTATTCATAGTTATTCTGTATATTTCATATTGTAATATCTATATTCCTACTGTCGAAATGAGTATTTTTACTGAACTCAATTGCAATGCCTTGTTAAGATGCTGCTGCTGATGTAGCAAAGATAAATCCCTCTTTGGGATCAGTTAAATCTAATGTAGTCCAAATGTGTTTTAGAGTTATATGAAATTCAGCAAAAGTTGTCTGCGCATTCAACCGGACATCCATCCCCTATTTATTCTCCGTAAACACAAAGCTGTCTCTGCCGTCTGACACCATCTTCATATTTCTGGACTCATGAAACCCTTTCTGACAGAGAGATTGTTTTTTTTGTCTCTGCAGAGCAGCTCAGTTTCTGCTCAATGCCGAGAAAACAAGCACTGTCCCCGAGGTTATCAGGTTATCATCACATAAACACATTAACACAGCACAGGCTCGCTCGGACTCCTCCTACACACACACACACACACACACACACACACACACACACACACACACACACACACGAGCCATGGTCAGAATACAGAGAAGGCTAAATCGATGAGGACTGTTCGGTCAGCTTTAATTAGCTCTTTCCCATTAATGTCCCTCTGTTACCAGATGTGTTTTATTGTTTTAAAGCTAATTGATCGGATTACAATAGAAAAAATACCAATCATTTTGTGGTCCCAGCTTCTTAAATGTGGGGATTTACCCCTTTATGTTATTGTATATTATTGTGAATTGAATATTGGTGCAACAAAACACCTCATTTAAAGATTCCCCTCGAGTTTCTGACATTTAAAATAATGATCTTGTAGAAAGAAACAGCACTGATAGATAAAACAAGTCAAATGCCACAAAAATAGTGTAAATTATAAATGATTTCAGCTATGGAGGGCCATTTCCAGCAAGTAAACGTGATGGCAAATCCTCCCTTTTTGCATTTTTTTCTTGCCTTTTTGTCTCTTAATTCTAGGTTAAATTATGTTCTATATTGCTTTACCAACATGTAAAAGAAAAATGTCGGGTTGTTTCGTTTTCTTCCCTATCACACTCTGGAGGAGCAACAGATTTCCCCCTGCAAGCTCCACTTTATCTTGTTCTGTTAAGTGGGTGGGAGGGACGAGAGAGAGAGAGAGAGAGAGAGAGAGAGAGAGAGAGAGAGAGAGAGAGAGAGAGAGAGAGAGAGAGAGAGAGAGAGAGAGAGAGAGAGAGAGAGAGAGAGAGAGAGAGAGAGAGAGAGAGAGAGAGAGAGAGTGTGTGTGTGTGTGTAGGGTTGTGGTATGTGTGTGTTTTGAGTGTGAGTTGAGGGGGGGAGCAGGAGCCTTTAAAAGACGCTGCATCAGCTCTGATTCACAGCCAGAGTTTCTGTGTGCCACGAGGACTGGAAGCATAATTGTGGATTTTATTTTTTTGTGACTTCTGGCGGTGTTCTTCTCCACGTGCAACCTGGTGAACACACACACACACGCACACACACATGTTGGAGTAACGGAGGAGTTTGAGAGCCACAGTCTCTGGTGGTCTGTGCAGAGGAGGATCAGCACCATGGTCTTCCCCTCGGAGAGCTCCTGCAACCTGACGGGCTCAGACTGCAGCTTCTCTGAGCTGGAGCACGCCGCCTCAATGGCTGCTGGGAATATCACCGGGAAGAAGAACGACACCGACCCGTTCGGACGCAACGAGGAGGTGGCCAAGCTGGAGATCACGGTGCTGAGCCTGGCGTTCCTGGCGGCGGTGGTGGGGAACGTGAGCGTGCTGGTGGCTATGTACCGGACGCGCAGGAAGCCGTCGCGGATGCACCTGTTCATGAAGCACCTGAGTCTGGCCGATCTGGTCGTCGCCTTCTTCCAGGTGCTGCCGCAGCTCTGCTGGAAGATTACCTTCCTGTTCTACGGCCCGGACTTCCTGTGCCGCATCGTGAAGCACCTGCAGGTCCTGGGCATGTTTGCCTCCACCTACATGATGGTGATGATGACGCTGGACCGCTACATCGCCATCTGCCACCCGCTGCAGACGCTGCAGCAGCCAACGCAGCGTGCCCACATCATGATCGGATCCACCTGGGCCTTCAGCCTGGTGCTCAGCAGCCCACAGTACTTCATCTTCTCCCTCAGTGAGGTCAAGCCTGGGTCCGGTGTGTACGACTGCTGGGGGCACTTCGTGGAGCCGTGGGGGCTGCGCGCCTACATCACCTGGATGACGGTGGACATTTTCCTGGTGCCCGTGGCGGTGCTGGTGTTCTGCTACAGTTTGATCTGCTTCACTATCTGGAGGAACCTGAAGTATAAGACCTGCAGGAGGACCGGGGGGTCGGCGCCTGAGAGGATGCTGGGTCGCAGCTCCGTCAGCAGCATCAGCACCATCTCCCGCGCCAAGCTGCGTACGGTGAAGATGACCTTCGTGATCGTGCTGGCGTACGTGGTGTGCTGGGCGCCGTTCTTCACTGTGCAGATGTGGTCCGTGTGGGACAAGAGCTTCTCCTGGCACGGTGAGTCCTTCAACTAAACAATAACCTGCACACCTCGTCGCAGTCAGGCAGTGATCCCTTTCTTCCAGCTTCTTTAAACTTTATTTTATTCATGCATAATTACTGCCAGATGAATCCCAATGACTTAAATAAATAAATCCAAATTTGAAACCGTGCAAAAAGTGTGAGCTGTCAACAGTTCAACCTAACAGCCATTATTGCTTCTTCTTGTTTCATTTGACACATTTCCAGAAGCTCTAAGAGGATGACTTGTCCGGTATTTAAATAGAAAAGAGCTGAGATTACCGTCAGTCATCTGGTTGGATTTAAAAGGATAAATATTGAGGATTGCAGTTTTATTTGAACCTGAGGGGCGTCAGGATCAAGACGAAAGCTTCTTTTGAATGAAACATAATCCAGATAAACCAAGAAAGATTAATGTTGAGGTTTAGTTGTTTTAAAGCAAGATAAGCAAGGCGGTTGATCTATACTTAAACTAAAATCATTTACAGGTTATTAAATGTCCACTGAGAGGATTTCTTTTTCCCTACTGCATGTAGAAAACATACTTATGATTAATCTATATAATGAAGCTGATTATGGGGAATTGTCCCAACTGAGTATTTCATTTAAAATGCAGAGAAGTTAAGATTATTTCGGAAATCAGCGGTGATGTGCAAAAAGGTATCCTCCTCGGAACACATGTTTCTTCACCGTAGTTCATCCTTTACAATCTGCACATACACACTGTATTGATGTAGAGGGATTTGTCACACTGTAATCTGACTCATTTAACCTCATAAACAAAGAGTTGATGTATTTAAGAGTTGGTGTTGAACAGTAAGAGGATTACTAAAGTTAGTACAGCTCACCCTCAGGGGAACATGCATGTGTGCACCAAATTACATCCAATAGTTGTGGAGATATTCGACTAAGACTCAACCACTTGATGTTCAAGATCCTCCTCAGGCTGCAGAAACAAGTAAACAAACTATTTATTTGGAGTCCAACAGTTTGTGCCCTGCAGTTTAGTTCTTGTTGATGTTTGCAAACATCCAATTCCAATGATGAAACCAAATGTTTGTGCAGTCAGTGCACTGGGCTTTCCATTCAATGGAGGTCAGCAAAGGAATTTTCTTGAGCAGCCTTCAGAGTGTGTAATAACCTTAAGGATGTGCTGCTCAGCCACCTGAAAAATTTCATTATGAGATAGTAAAGGAGAGTTTACCCACTCCTGAGTCAGGGTGCTGCTTTCAGGGGGATTTCAACCTCACAGGAATTCAGTTTGTTGGCATAAAAACCTTAAAGTCCAAGCTGATGTTGAATATCAGCTTAAATACAGAAATTGAAAACTATGAGCAGAACATCTTGTTGTGGATCTCTGAGCTGACCAACTTTATCCCCGAGTCATTGGCTTTAGTTTGAATTATCTTGAAATACATCCACCCTGAAGAGGAGTTCTCCAAAAAAGCAAAAACATTTTTAAAGTTGCTGCTGCTGAGACCATCCGCAGGACTTTTTAAGCCTTAATGCAATCACCAGAAGTAAAAATCTAACGTTAATAAAGGAATAACGTCACTTATCGTCACCAGCGCTAAGCTAAAGGTGGCTAATGTTGGGCGTGATGATGTCTAGTCGTCTAATTTAGACACTTGTTAGCAGCCATCGTTTATACGTCTACCAGTGGGGTATTTACTGACGTATATCATGTTGTGGAATAAGAACGTCTTCAGACCGTATTCCGGACTAACAACCAAAAACACATTCAGAAACCGTTGTAAAATACTGACTCATTTCCAGGTTTAGGACTCATTACTGCACCTCTCTATTGTTGAGCCTCTCTCTATTTGTTTGGCCGAAGCCAGACAGGAAACAGCAGTAGCTCGTCACACAGTAAATCAAAATCTGAGCACGTCCAGGTTATCAGCCGCTCTCATCGTGATGGAAATGCCACTCACTGAAATCACCAGAGGTAGAGAGATACTGCGACTCAGTGTGAAGATACCTCTCATAATTAATGGCGGGGGTTACTGGAGTGTAAACTTCCCCAAATCCAATAAAGAGCTGCTTACATAAACCTTAACTCAGTGTGCAGTCAGAGCTTTTACCCAATATGGTAACACAGTCACTGTTGGGAGAAGAGCTTTGGGAACATGATTATCCAATTAATCTGTAATGGAAACAATCGAAGGCGGCACAGGATATGTTTTATACCAGCGGTTAATAGCTTTCCATTTAGTGTTGCAAATACACGCTCTCTTAGATCAGACTGTGTTTGGTTTAATTTCACACATGATTCCTTTTTATTTACGAGAGATGATCTGTGTTTAAGCACATTATACACTCAGGATCTTCCTCTGTCAGTTATTTTGTAAGAAGAAAAAAATGGGTGAATGAAATCCAAAGTTTGTTGAGAATTTTGGAACAATGATTCAAATCAACATCAAAAAATATGATAAATGTGTTTTTTTAAAGAAGGATTTGCACCAAACAATGATTTTGTATTAACTCTGTAAAATACCGGGACCTCTATGCAGCTCCACGATGATTCAATTCAGTAAAGAGGGTCAAACGAAACACCAAGCCATGGTTTACATTTCCCACAACGTTGTTTTTCAACTGTTAGTCGTAAAGAGAATTGTTATTTCCCGCAACAGGATGAAATCCTCATGGCAAAAAAGTAGAGAAATGTAAAATCCCCGATTACACAAGAGGCTCCCGCTGCGGTGTGGAGGGGAAGATAAACATTTAGCAGGCTCAACTCCCTCCAGAGGAAGAGTAAACACCTCCGATAAGCTGCTGACAACTGCGAGTGTGCCTCATAAGTTTGAGTTTTTCACACAGACTCTTTTCTGTGGTCCGATCCAGATTGGAAAAGTTTACGATTTGCATTCGGCACCTGTCACTTTTGCGATAAATCGTTGAATTGAGGAGCTCTGTAGGCACAGAAAACACGACTTTTGTGCTGGTATTCAAGTCCTTTAGAGTATGATAGGGTGTCAATATCCTATCATGCCTCTACAGGAAGAGTAAACTCCTCCGATTGGCTGTTGACATTGACTTTCCCCGCAGAGTCGGAGAACACCATGGTGACGCTGTCCGCCCTGCTGGCCAGCCTCAACAGCTGCTGCAACCCCTGGATCTACATGATCTTCAGCGGACACCTGCTGTCCGACTTCACCGGCAGTCTGCCGTGCTGCCGACCGCTCCGCAGGAAGTTTGGCCATCAGGACTCGGACAGCAGCATCCGCAGAACCACGCTGCCGTCCCGCCTGCAGGGATCCCGCCACTCAGAGCCCTTCAGAGACCTCAACCCTGCCCCAAAAAACTGCCCCCACGTCCAGACTGCATCCTGACCACCGGACACACCAACCCCGTGCGTTTCATTTACTGAGAGGAGGCAGAAAACATGAACTGCTCTGCGGATTTGTCACAGTATGAAGGTGAGACCTCACCGACAGGCTGCTTTGGTCCGATCCAGACTGGAAACGTGTGTTGGTGTTTGTTTGTTGAGCTGCAGTTTTAGAAACTCTTGGAGACTTTGGGCGCTATTAGCATGTTGCTCCTTGGTAATATAACTTCTTTACAGTATGATAGGGCTGCATGATAAAAAATATAAGAGGAAATGATCAGTATTAA
This sequence comes from Eleginops maclovinus, assembly GCF_036324505.1. Taxonomy (NCBI): domain Eukaryota; kingdom Metazoa; phylum Chordata; class Actinopteri; order Perciformes; family Eleginopidae; genus Eleginops; species Eleginops maclovinus. Next base: position 16,069,518 of record NC_086365.1, read on the forward strand.
TACTATCACTAAACAAATGGTGTGATTGTTTGAAGAGGATCTGGACCAATAGCTAACCAGAAAACATGAACGTTCCTGCTGGTTTGTGGCACTAAAGAAGGGTTTCTCATGTCACACCCACAGCCTGTTCCCTTTGGTATGATCCAGTGTGCAAACACCACTCCATAGTAATATTAATGGTGTTTGTTTAGCTCTTATTAGTCTGCCAGTTTGGACGTTTTGGGGACTATTAGCATGTTGGTCTCGTCCACACAATTTCTCTAGAGTATGGAAAGCCTGCACGGTTTTCTGATTGATTTTCTTGAACCATTATGCTCATAATCATTGTAAAATGTGTACAAATATGGAGGATCTGGACCAGATAAGGGTCTTTTATTAAGCCTGTAGAATACTTGGACTTCTCCAGGAATTCTTATTTTTTGCTTTTACCAAAATTGGGATATTTCAGTAGTAAATTCTACAATTTTCGGTAACATTTTTATACATTTTGCAACCCAAAAAAGGAACTTTGCTGCTTGTTTGTCGCAGTAGGAAGGTATGATCTCATGTGAGGGGGCGGTCACACCTACGTTCCGTTTTCTTTGGACGAATACAGAGCGGAAAAAGGTTTATTCTGGCAAAATGAACAGTGTTTGTTTGTTTAGCTGCAGCTTTAATAACTCTTTTGGGCTTTTTTTCACTGACAGCTATTAGCATGTTGTCAGCACTCTTTGGTCATTTATCTTCTCCTGAATACGAGCGTCTGTCCACACTGAGATTCATTCTGTGATGCATGATGAAAAATTGGTGTTCATACATCAACACACATCCCCTAATACACCGTAAACCCTGCTGCTGCTGGGCTGTTAGCTTTAGATTCTGAGATTACAGTCACTGAGTAAGCTTGATAAAACAAAGCTTTTCCCACATTACCAGCTTATCATGGATAGTGTCCGAGCGTGATGAGGGACCGGCCGAGATGGACCCGGCCTGTCTGGGTAAAGAGAGTGGTGCTGGAATGTCGTATTTTTGTAGGCTGACCCTAAAAAGGTAGAATCATCCACATTCCCTCCAAAAAGCCAAAGGGATTTCTCCATTGGATATTGGAATATTGAATGAAAATAAACTTTAATCTCAACATATTAACACAACTTTATCATGTTTGAAGTAAAAATGTAACCTTAAAGGAACTACAGCAGGGTCACATGACCTCACGTCCCCACCGCTAAGCTAAAGGCAGCTAATTTTAGGCTATGAAGGAACTACAGCACGGTCACATGACTTCACGTCACCACCGCTAAGCTAAAAGCGGCTAATGTTGGGCTATAAAGGAACTACAGCAGGGTCACATGACCTCACGTCCCCACCGCTAAGCTAAAGGCAGCTAATTTTAGGCTATGAAGGAACTACAGCACGGTCACATGACTTCACGTCACCACCGCTAAGCTAAAAGCGGCTAATGTTGGGCTATAAAGGAACTACAGCACGGTCACATGACTTCACGTCTCCACCGCTAAGCTAAAGGAGGCTAATGTTGGGCTATAGAGGAACTACAGCACGGTCACATGACTTCACGTCACCAACACTAAGCTAAAGGCGGCTAATGTTGGGCTATAGAGGAACTACAGCACGGTCACATGACTTCACGTCACCACCGCTAAGCTAAAGGAGGCTAATGTTGGGCTATAAAGGAACTACAGCACGGTCACATGACTTCACTTCACCACCGCTAAGCTAAAGGCGGCTAATGTTGGGCGATATAGTAACGCAGCATGAGACCCATTTTCTATAAGAGGAATTCGGAAGTGCATTAATGTTACCAAATTTCCGTGAATTCCTGCAGCACTATGCTAGTGTTGACAGTCTTCAGATAAGATCTTACATGGTGTGAAATGTAAAGAGTCTAATCTCATGTTCCCAGGTCATGTGGCTGCCAGTCGTTCTCATGAAGATTATTTAAGCATGTTTGATTACCCTCATATGACCGGTTCCTCAGATAGATTACTTCAAATGTGAAGCATTTTACACACAGTCATAAAAAGGTTCAAGGGCTGCAACTAACATTTGTTTTACTAAATTATTGATGAATCTTCTATAAAACCTCTTCAGTTTTCTCCCAAAACACATTAAAGTCATTGTGTTTTTTGCGAATCCATCAGTTCAAATGCCTAAGATATTCAGTTAAATGGCTGAAATATGTATGTTTGAGGAGCTGCAGTTTTGATTATTTTCCATTTCACAAACCAACGTCATGATAAAACATGTGCAGCCACATTCTGGTCCGAAGTCTTCAAATCTCTTAGTACAGCATATAATACTACTATCCTTTCAGATCCTCTCTTGGTGTTGTTTGGTGCCCGCCCTGCAGCCTGTCGCCTCTAAAGTTATACAGGCTGTTCTAGCCTTTGCCTCCCTGTTAGCCAGGCGACTTATACTGCTCAGTTGGACACACGCTCAGCCTCGTCTCATAGTGGGTGGGTGAAAGAAATGTTACTGTCCATTAGACTCGAAAAGCTTAGGTTGTCCCTCAACTGCTCCTTAAGCTCTTTTGGAAAAACGTGGAGCCCTTTCTTAAATCATATTGAATCTCTGACATCCCTGCCTGACTGTGACGACTGAGCCCCCCCCCCCTTTTTATTTTTATTTATTAGATTTTTAATTGTTATTTTAATTTCATTTACTATTTTTGTTTTGTTTTCGTTACTTTCCATACTTATGCATTTGTTGTATGTATTTCGTAGTGTTTACATTTTGTGTACTGAGAAGCGTTCTCCTTTGGGTGGGGTGGGATTGTGGGAGGGATAAAAAGAGGGGGGGGAATGAAAGAATGGAAGTTCTCTGTGACTCTGCTCTGTTGTTTTGTTTGTGTAATTGCTTCCAATAAAGAAAGTTGGTAAATAAAAAACATGTATGTGCTTCCTAATTTAGCACAATATCTTCTTTATCCACGATATAAGGTTGTGAATTAGTTTGTAAATGAACTGTAATTATTTTAACAATCATACTAAAGTCTATGTGAGCATTACAGTGTGTAAGTACTGCACTGTGTTTAAAATAAATAGCATTATGCCTGTGAATATATACTTCTCACACACACACACACCTAAATGCTCTCTGCTCATTAAGCTTCTTTCATTCCCAGATGTGTTGTTGTTGTAAAGATGTATATGTGACGTATTCTGTCATCTCTGTATGGTTGTAATATATTCTGCACATGTAAAGAAAGATAAATATTATCCCTTGTATTCCAGTGTGGCTGTTTTCTGTTCTCACACACACACACACACACACACACACACACACACACACACACACACACACACACACACACACACACACACACACACACACACACACACACACACACACACACACACACACACACACACACACACACACACACACACACACACACACACACACACACACACACACACACACACACACACACACACACACTTAAAGGCAGGAAGGGAAATATACGTCCTTAGAGAGGCGGGGGTCAACACGTTGGTGCAAACTGATTTATTACGAGTTAAGATCTGGATTTTCTTGATGTTTCAGACATGTTGTTGTGCATTTCACTCCTGTATTAGTGCATGTTCTGTTTGACTGGAGAGTCCCCACCAGATAATTAACTCCGTGATTAAACTCCTAATAATCTCATAACGCTTTGGAATGGGAACAAGTTCATGTAGAGGAAATGTCACCGCTCTTTAGTTTATACAACGAGCGATACTAGAGCCAGCACAATGGTAAAAACTGAAGTATCTTTAATTATTAACTGGATTTCTTTACCATGTGGTGCATGTACATACACCTGTTTTAAATCACGTTCACTCTGAACCATTTAAGCGTCCCTATTCTGCTTTTTGGGGTTTTCCCTTTCCTGTAGTTTGTTCTAAAGGTTTTAGTGCATTAGTAGTAAATGGTCTGCAAAAGCTGAAATCCCAAAGTTCAGGAACATAGTGACATCACTATGGAACACTCAAACTCCTATTGGCTAGAAATCCAACACTTTGTACATGATAGGCTAAGGGGCGGGACAACTCTAAGCGGTTGACCAACCAAACAGAGCCGGCCAGCTAACCAATCAGAGCAGACCTGGCTCTGGTTTCAGACAGAGGGTGAAAAGAGGAGCTTTTTGATTGAGTCGAGTCTCTTCTCTAGCTCTGTTTCCCGTCTCCAGCCCTTTTTGAAATATCCATCTTCTGCTAAATCCTCCGCTCTGTTAGCCAGCCAGTTCTCTATCGGCTGTTTGCAGTTTCTTTTAACAGTGTTTTCAATGGAAATGACGCCATGAGTTCTTTGAGAGTGAACCAGAACAGTAAAGTGGAGAGACTGAAGATCAACACTGAGCTGAAACTCCTGTTGAAGCCGCGGGGAGTCGCTGATTCAGCTGATGACTCTCTGCGGGTTAATCACTAGCAGAGAGCTGTGAGATTCTTTTCCTAGAAAAACACTTATTTTGTACTCACGGCGGAAAGCAGGAGAACAAACACGTCTCCCATCAGCATGCAGAGCAGCAGCAGCAGCAGATACAGATCTCCTCATTTACTGTCTGATTATTCTCTCTTCTCAGTCTGTGGCGCTGCGACTCCGCCTCTCTGGCCTCTGTTCGGCTGAAATGAAAAGAGAAAATAAGATGAGTTAGTTCTGCAATCACACATTTCATCCTGATTGAGCTCCTAACAGCAAAAAGGTAGAACCTGTGGGGTAAATCAAACACCCCGCTGAACCTGAACACCGTTTCCTATCAGTTTGAAGCACCTAGTGTACAAGTGGCTTTTGAGAAATCACTGCACGGCGGTGGCAATCAAAGTTACAGAACGAACTCTCCGTGAAGTGACGGCTGGGTGATTGAATGTCTCCGGTTACTTTACATTCAGGAGTAAAACACCTCGGTGTTCATGTGCAATTCAGAGATCCAATCTGCAGTGTGTGGCACTGCGAGGGATGGAATAATGGACTAATACATCTGATAAGAAGAAGGCCGCTCGCAGATCTTCGCCAAAGTCATTTTCATGAGTGGAAACCAATGTTCCCGTCCGCCCAGTACTTCACAGCCGCTGCAGAGTTGAATGGGTCCGTCCTTTACGTCACTCTACCAGTAAGTTTCATACAAATTGAGGCAGAAGTTTTCCCTTTATCCTCCTGATAGACAGACCAAGCAGAAAACATGGGCTCTTTGACGGAGAGAATAAACAAAGTAAATCCTCGTTCCCACCACAAATACTGAGTACTGCAAAAACTGTAGAAGAAGCAGGAGAGATGTCAGATTCTTTGGAAACTCTCAGCTATCCATTACCCTTTTTCCAATGCAATGAGGTTCGTTATAGCTCTCTGCTGTGGATAGACTGGTTTGCGGTTCGTTCAACTTGAAACCACCTCATAACCAGTTTGTTTTTCACTCCCCAGAGTCAGAGAAGAGCTGCATCAAAGAACGCCATCACTATTTACATCTCTGCACTTTTTTTCAGAGCTTTGCTAACGATGCTATTAAACCTACAAAGCGAGATCAAATTGCAAGCATCACTTCACCAACTTCATACTCTCCATGACGTGCTTAATTTTTGCCGATATGGTTCAGTTTGCCGACTGCTGGTGTTCACATGCAGGTCCTGTCACAGCAGTAGCGTCTCCTTATGCATATTTCAGCATAACAGTCTTTTTTTTTTAATTACCAATGATTAGCAACAAAGCGCAGTAAAAAAAGGATTGCATTCAGTTAAGTTCTCCTGTATTACGTGGATGATGTCACCATAGCCATCAAAGCCTGTGTGATTATCACAACAAGACTTAAAGCCAACAAACTAGTATTACTTTGGGTACTTTTCATGGCAAAAGCACATGTAATTCTCGCCTCCAGCTGGACGCATGCACCTCTTGGATAACGGTGATGGCCAAGCAACTATTTGGTGTTGAGTTGAACCACTTTTTGGGACAGAGTCAACTAAACTGTAGAAGAAACACCCAACAATCAGGCATCGACTCCAAACCGTCCCTGGGCGTGAGGGTAACCACCTAACGGAAGTCCAACAGGTTCCCCGCGTCCTTGTCTAATCCTCTGACTGCAGAACCACATCATTACCCCCCCACTGGACATGTGTTTTGTCTCATTTCTTTGGTGTAAACGTAACCAGCAGAACACATGACACTGACACACAGCAGACTGTGCAGGACACTGACCTCGGGGGGGAATACAGCTTCACTAATGTAACTCATGACGTGAAACAGCTGAGGGGAGAAACACTCAAATCTGCTCTGAAATGAAACCCAGAGACCCCCTGCTGTCCCTGACTCTCAAACGTGAACCAGCTCAGGGAGTAAGGGTGTCAAGAGTTGGCAAATATCGTAAGAAGTACGGCGCCTTATTACATTCCCAGGTTGAAGGTGATAATGACCAGGAATGGTAAGCCGCACTGAGAGGCTAAAATAATCACTCCTTAAGAGACGAAAAGATCATGTAAAGGTGTTTGGGAGCCTGAAGGGTTTTTGTAATATTTAGAGAGCATCAGAATACTTTATCTCAGGGGAAATCAAGGGGTTTACAGAAAGTGGCTCGACAAAATTAAGCCCGCCCACTTTCCGGTGTAAATCCTGCATCAGAGCGAAGCTGTAAATAATAGTTCATGTCTTAAAGCTGCTGAGTCATATATCGCACCTCAAACAACAAATAAATCCAGAGCTCCTGTTTCTTTACTTCCTCTCCAGAAAAAAGGAGAGTAAAAGAAAGGATCAGAAATCTCAGTCTCAGTGTCAGCCTGCTGCCTGCCACTCGTCCCCCGGCAGACCCACCGGACATCCATCCCCTATTTATTCTCCGTAAGCTGTCTCTGCCGTCTGACCAGACATCTGACCCCATCTCCATATCTCTGGACTCATTAAACCCTTTCTGACCAACAGAGATGTTGTTTCCTGGCATCACTTCAACATTTTACGGGGAAAATCTGCATTTTGGTTTGAGGGCGCACGCTGACAGTGAGTCAGTTTAGATAAAACTCTAATAGTGTAATATCAATCAAAACTATAATAAACATCAACACAGTGTTTGGGAATCCAAAACACCCTCTGCATAGACAACTTACATGTACTCTTGATGTTTTCTGGGGATCACCAAGTCTAAAACAAAGGTTTGAATGGAAAAAGGTAAATAATTCAAACCCTTGACCTCCATTTGGTAAGTAGAACAGCTGAACCTTCTCTTTATATAGTATATGTACACAGTATGTCTGCATGCACAGTTTATAAACTAAAATAACAGCACATTTGAGGAGCTTTTACGTTTCTTTTCCATTGGTGTTATTTTTGTAGTCCTATGTGTTGTTGTCAGTTTATCAAAAAGGGGCTGAACATTTTTTGCATCCTGCAGTGAATCAATCTCAAAGTACTTCAAATTCAAATGACTTTATACAGAGTTTATCCACATGTAGTTTTCCATTTTTCTCCCTCACAGTGATTGTTTGGCCTTCTGTGTGTTCCTGCAGGATCTATAAATCACACACATTGTCCACAGGGATGCAGATTTATCAAAGTGCTGAATGCAGGAAACTTAGAAAGGGAAGTGCATTGTTAAAGCACAGGAAGTGTGGATGAATGTGGCTTTAGGACGGAGCAGCTTTCATCATTAAAGCTCTCGGGTGGAGCTCCATCCTGTGCCGGGGTTTAAGTGGACACTATCTGCCTATACATCACCAGCAGACTCATTTACCCTCAGTCAGTCCATCTGTGCATTTGTCCATCTGCGCATTACTGATACTGAACCTCCTCTCAGTCACCTGCTTACACCAGACCTAAAGAAGCGAAGGCTCCGTTAGCAAGAGGGATTTTACCATACTTTTACTTCAATTAAAACAATAGAACAAGTCAAAGTTGTACTGTAGTATTTCCTTTTTATGTTACTTTATACCTCTACTTCATTGACTACACAATTCTTCTTTTTTGGGGGCAACCAGTGCTTTTAGTATAGTGCAGTTTAGAAACGGAGAGACAGAGGGGAAGACGCGCGGCAAGGGCACTCAGGTTGGATTCGAACCTGGGTCCACCGCATGGGGGATCAAACCTTTTACTTTTACTATATAAAACTTATTTTTCACCTATTCATTTACTCCTCAGCTCAGCTTTCAAATAAACGATCTCTAGATGTCTCGTATTTTCAAATAGGGCACTTCCACTGTTTGTGTGTACGTGCCATATGCGTATGTGTGTGTGTGTGTGTGTGTGTGTGTGTGTGTGTGTGTGTGTGCATTCAGGAAGTGATTTCACTATCGCAGACCTCGCAGACCCCAGGGACAAACAAAAGGTTAGTAAGGGCGACAACAACAACTCCATCCATCCTGTGTTCAATGTAAGGTCACAACAACACATGTGGAGAATTTAATGTGCAAGTCCAATTACATGTGGCTCATTGCATTTACCTTTTAATGCAGAATCTTGTATCATGTTCTCTTAATTGACTCGTTATAACTGGCAAAAAAAGAGAAATACTGATTAATAACCCTTTACTAAAGCTCTAGGGACCAGTTATAAGTTATTTAATGTAGAAAACGTCTTGTTGATCACTAAAAATGACTTTAAGAGGAGCCGTATCCTGCTCACTGACACGCTACAGTAAAGGGAAACCCCCAAAAACCTAATAGGGCCCCTTTAATAATACAGCCGTTATTTTGTCTGTGCCACTGCTATAGTTTATGGAGCTATGCATCAAAAGATATTGATTCCCACTTAAAGTGGGCTAAAACTCCTATGCAATGCTCAAAATTCAGCCAAAATATGTTATTCTTTTAGGTCTTAAATACTATAAACATGAACAAAACCTTATCAGATTTGCCCCGGTCTCCAAAGCACTGACCCTGCCGGAGTTAGTATGGCTTAAAAAAGCAATTTAAGCACATAAGTCATAATTAAACGGTGTAGATGTGTATCTGAGACATGCCTCGGGGATGTGCCCACAGCTATAAACTGAGATACATGAGAGGCCTGTAAAAGCAGGCACTCAGTTATATATGAAGGGAATTAAAACGCCAGGAAGAATCAAAGGAAGCACTATTTCTCACATCTGTGAGCCTACGTGATGTGTTGCGTGTCACTTTGAGTTTACATGACGAGGGTATGTACAGCACGAGTGTCGGGGGGGGGATAATGAGAAGCAGCAGCAGCCCGACACTGAACCCTTCGACTCAAAAACATGAAACATGTTTTACCTCCACCGACGTTTTCTGACCCGTCGCGGGAGGTTTAGGGTTTCCGTGAAAGCGCTGATAAGACGCCGGCTCTGGAGACTTTCTGCCCCTGTTTGGGTTTTATATTTAATCTGAAAACATTCCAGGTTATTCAAAGGTACTGCAGTGTTTGAGTTAAAGGGGCGGCAAAGACTCAGACATAGCGTGCAGCTCAACATGGACACAGAAACAGAGTGAGCCCAGGAATAATAGAAACATAAACACGGACGTGAAAACTGGACAAGAATAAAACATTATATCGTGTTAAAAATATGAGCTCTGTTTAATATATTCAGATATTGTTCTGCTTTTTTATGTTTTTCACAGCTTTGTAATTATAGAGAAGTGGGAATTAACATTTATTCAAGACGAAAACAAACAAAGACGTTTTATTTTTTCAATTTTTCTAAATAAAATAAAACATATATGTTAGAAATATTACATTTATGAAAAAGAGTTGTTTTTTATTGATATTATTTTTGAGTTTCTTTGACTTTGAAACTGTTTCTGTATTAAAAAGGCATACGATAAGGCTTATTCGTTTTCTTGTATAATATTTAATACAAGATTTAAGTATTTGGGAGAAGATCTGCTTTATATTATTTAACTGCACTTCCCTACATTTATCTGACGTCTTCAGATATCCACATTTAAATAGGTTGATCATTTATTAAGAATATAATGTGAGTCAAAGCATTCAGACTGTCACGTTAGCCTCATGCTAGCCTTATAGAGAAAGCATTAAATCCCCCAAAACAGAAATCCAAAGCCTCTTCATCATCACTATGTCTCCCTCGGATGCTCGGTACACATTGCTTGTTCATGTTATCACAAAGCATCTATCAGGGTTTTTTCTCCTGCTTTTTTCCATCAGTGCAAATGAGTACAGCAGGAAGAGATCTAATCAAGGCTCAGACTAAAGATGTCTGCTATTATAATTATTCATTATACCTGTACCTTCACGGCTATAACGTCACCAAATATCTGCTGTGTAAGACACAATACAAACCATCGGAGGGGAAACACGGAGAGGGAAGACGATGCAGATTTTAACCACCGCCAAACGCCCGCCTCGTGCATCAGCTTGTGGGTCAGCGGGTGGAAAATCCAGTCCAGATAAACCAATAAATAGCAATCAGGTTCTCATTTATCACCGGCTGCAACCGCAACCTTATCTGACAGTAACTACAAACAGTGCGCTGGAGAGATGCCCACATAATGTGATCAGCACACACTGATCCGTCAGACGCTTCCTGTGTGGGCGCTTCACTCAGGACCTCCGTCAACAGCTCCAGCGTTTTCAGGAGGTCACAGCACAAAATACTAATTGTGTTTGATTGGAAAATATATCCAGATATGAGGCATCTGGTCAGAGAACGCAAGAAAAACTACATGTATTGGGTTTGAGAGAAGATGGCTCAAAAGTAATGGATAAACGTTGGAAATAGTTGGCTGAAAGTAAACAATAAACACTCTAAATAGTGGGCTTAAAGTGGATAAATGGTTAGCTTAGCTTTAATTACTAATGAGCTGCTGCTGGCCACGCCCCTCTGAGAAGTGACTGGTTTAAAAAAACACCATGGTGCTCTAGGAGGAGATTCAGGTGATCAGGTGACCTTAAAAACAAAAAGGAAACCTAAATACAACTTTGAAATTGGTAAATATGTGGGTCGATGGAAACGTATTTTAAGGCATTGGAATCGTTAGCTGAAAGTTATTGATGTATAAAATATTATGCCAAAAGTAGGTATTCATTAAAGGATCAAATTTGAAATAGCTATAAGCTTCTGTTAATGGTTGAAATGGGCTAAAAGTAATGCAATAAATGTTTGAAACTTCCAAAATCTGACACTTTTACAACTACAAAGTGTCAAGGGCACCACCCGGCCCAGAAGGTGAACTGGGACCTCTCCAAGTACCACTCCACACTCCATATTAAGCTCTGAAATACACTTATGTCTTGTAGTTAATAACATCAGGTTTAAAACCAGTAAATTAAACGTTATGAAGATGAGAGTGAGGAGGTGGACTTCAGTTTATGTGAGGGGGCTGCTGGGTTCATGTAGAGAAATCTCTAAACCATTAAAAATCCCAGCAGATATTCATCAGAGTTCATCGTTCCTATAACAACTCCAGGTAAATAACACAAACACTACACAGATGTTGAAAAACTGAAATATTTGGCTTTATATTCCCTGACAAATACAGTGGGGCAAAAAAGTATTTAGTCAGCCACCAATTGTGCAAGTTCTCCCATTTAAAAAGATGAGAGAGGCCTGCAATTTTTATCATAGGTATACCTCAACTATGAGAGACAAAATTAGAAAAATAAATCCAGAAAATCACATTGTAGGATTTTTAATGAATTTATTTCAAATGGTTGTGGAAAATAAGTATTTGGTCAATAACAAAAGTTCATCTCAATACTTTGTTATATACCCTTTGTTGGCAATAACAGAGGTCAAACGTTTTCTGTAAGTCTTCACAAGGTTTTCACACACTGTTGCTGGTATTTTGGCCCATTCCTCCATGCAGATCTCCTCTAAAGCAGTGATGTTTTGGGGCTGTCGCTGGGCAACACAGACTTTCAACTCCCTCCAAAGATTTTCTATGGGGTTGAGATCTGGAGACTGGCTAGGCCACTCCAGGACCTTGAAATGCTTTTTACGAAGCCACTCCTTCGTTGCCCTGGCGGTGTGTTTGGGATCATTGTCATGCTGAAAGACCCAGCCACGCTTCATCTTCAGTGCCCTTGCTGATGGAAGGAGGTTTTCACTCAAAATCTCACGATACATGGCCCCATTCATTCTTTCCTTTCCACGGATCAGTCGTCCTGGTCCCTTTGCAGAAAAACAGCCCCAAAGCATGATGTTTCCACCCCATGCTTCACAGTAGGTATGGTGTTCTTTGGATGCAACTCTGCATTCTTTCTCCTCCAAACACGACGAGTTGAGTTTTTACCAAAAAGTCCTATTTTGGTTTCATCTGACCATATGACATTCTCCCAATCCTCTTCTGGATCATCCAAATGCCCTCTAGCAAACTTCAGACGGGCCTGGACATGTACTGGCTTAAGCAGGGGGACACGTCTGGAACTGCAGGATTTAAGTCCCTGGCGGCGTAGTGTGTTACTGATGGTAGCCTCTGTTACTTTGGTCCCAGCTCTCTGCAGGTCATTCACTAGGTCCCCCCGTGTGGTTCTGGGATTTTTGCTCACCGTTCTTGTGATCATTTTGACCCCACGGGGTGAGATCTTGCGTGGAGCCCCAGATCGAGGGAGATTAGCAGTGGTCTTGTATGTCTTCCATTTTCTAATAATTGCTCCCACAGTTGATTTCTTCACACCAAGCTGCTTACCTATTGCAGATTCAGTTTTCCCAGCCTGGTGCAGGTCTACAATTGTGTCTCTGGTCTCCTTTGACAGCTCTTTGGTCTTGGCCATAGTGGAGTTTGGAGTATGACTGTTTGAGGTTGTGGACAGGTGTCTTTTATACTGATAACGAGTTCAAAAAGGTGCCATTAATACAGGTAACGAGTGGAGGACAGAGGAGCCTCTTAAAGAAGAAGTTACAGGTCTGTGAGAGCCAGAAATCTTGCTTGTTTGTAGGTGACCAAATACTTATTTTACCGAGGAATTTACCAATTAATTCATTTAAAATCCTACAATGTGATTTCCTGGATTTTTTTTCTCATTTTGTCTCTCATAGTTGAAGTGTACCTATGATAAAAATTACAGGCCTCTCTCATCTTTTTAAATGGGAGAACTTGCACAATTGGTGGCTGACTAAATACTTGTTTGCCCCACTGTAGTGCACACGCCACGAGTGTATCAGGGAAGATTATAAAATACGGATGTGTTTAAGACAACATGTTCCCTCCATGAAACCTGAGCAGTAAGGGATGGACTTCATGTAACTTTCCAGAGGAAGCAGGACATAAACAACGGCATAAAAATGTGCAGGTGCATTGTGGGACATGCGAGCGATGCTTTATCAGCCTAATGGGTTTTTCCAAAAGAGATATCGCTGGGTTTTCATGCTAACAGACAGACAGAGATGCACCTCTTTGCTTGTTGTTTTTACGCTAAACTCAACTAAATGAAATATGTTTTCGATAACAAGACTCTCAACAATCCATGGGATCAGTAAGTGTTAAATAAAGTTGATTAAATAATATTTACTTTGAGAACTTGAAGCTCAAGCGTTCAGAATTGAAGGAAAAAAGGTAATAGAAAGCAGAGATCTCAAATAAAACGCAGGGTTAGTGCAATAAATGGATTCCAGGTTAATTTAAAACCCCTAACAACTAGTAAAAAGTATTATAGGTACACCTGGGCGCGATAATACAAAAGCACAATGTAAAGAGCAAAGGCCCCAGGACTGCGTAACAGCATGGAAGGAGTGCACTGCGATTACTGAGTATGAAAAATATGTATAAAAATGAAAGAAAATTAAATGAAATTATGTTACAGCTGTAAAAAGTTAAATACAGTTTACTTAATTATCTTTCATTCATATTTAATTTTAATAGTTCAACAAATGCAGAGTAGAGGAGAAACTTGTGAATTTCCCACAGGAAACAACAAAGTATTATCTTAATTTATGCATCATAATTCTTTTGACTATACTTTCTAATATTAATGTGGATTTGCAAAATAAAAAAATGTATTAAATACAAGTAGTGGAGTTAAATGTGCAACATTTGCACCCAAAATGCAGTGTAGTAGAAGTATGAAGCTTTAGGAAATGGAAATACTTAAGTAAGTACTTCATTACATGTATGGAGTTAGTGTCCAACACTGGCTTCTGCCTCCATCCCAGTACAAAGGAGGAATTCTACCTGCGTTTCGATTAAATCCAGCAAAATGTGCACACTGAGTGTATTTTTCCCACAGAATAATCCACTGACTTCACTGTGGAAAGCTTTCATGTGGAACAATGCTCAGCCGGAGGTTAAAATGTGAAAACAGTTCACAGAGAGGGCTGCAGTTTGTTATTTTCCAAGCCTCTGATCACCACAGGGGGGAGAGTGTGTGGATACACCCCTGAAAATACAGAGAAACGCCAAACACTGCCCTATAGTGGTTATCTGATGGAACTGTAGCTCTGCATGAGCACCTATGTATGGTACGGGCCAGATGAGCAGGATTAATGATGCTTAGGAAACAAAAACACATGCTTACTTAATGTTTGTATATAGAATATATGGGTGCATTATTAATCATAACTATTTAAAAACAGCCACTACTTACAATCCTGTAATACATCCTTTCTCTATGAAGGTTATAATATTCAGTTCTTCTTAAAAACAGTTTTAAAAATGGTGTTAATTTAATATCACAGTCATTTTAAAGGCTGCAGTTTCTGGTGCTGTTGAATTCAACTGTAATCCAAATGTTTCTATGAAGTAATTTAATGTGCATTTAATGTGCACACTGTGTGAGTAAATGTCCTTATTTACATCCCACCACAGGATTTGATTTTGTATCATGTGACTTTGAGCTTTGTGCTGTGAAATATAAAATCATTTGGGGGGGAAAAGGAGGAAAACACCTACTTTAGACGGATTAAAAACATACCTGATTTCCGGTTGCTGGCAGTTTGGGTAACATTAGCAATATTAGCCCAGTTTCTCCTTGTTCTCCTGTTGTTCCATGTCAGTAAACCCTCTTAGACTGATCTTGAACTCCCTTTCCTGTCCAAGTACCATAATTTCCCGCATAAAAACACACTTTTAGCTGAAATAAAAACGTGTTTCCGTCTTCAAGCTAGCAGTTAGTCTGACAAGCTAACCGTTAGCCACCGACTCCTATACAAATCGGATTATTTTAAGCAGAAAATCGGTTTAGAACATTACCCAGCGGCTTTTTATCAGCAACGTGATACATCTTAAATTGTCCTGCTAAAAAATACACTTTTAAACGTGTTTTGTCAAAGATAATCCACATTGTTTATACTAGCCGCAGCTACATTCCAGATAAAAAAAACAAACGCTAACGTCCGTCATCTAACGACCAATGAGAACATGAGTGGCTGGGGAGACAGCCAATCAGATGGCGATTGTAACCGCGAGTTGACTCCTCGTGGTATCAGATTTTCCCGCTCCTTTTCATAACCAATAAAATATACATTATATTTAATCAAATTATTTAAAAATGGGTAGTAAAAGCAGCAAAAGAGGATTCTCAATGTCATTTACTATTATTATTATTATTATTATTATTATTTTAATATTAAAAAAGTATAACCATCTACTGGTGGGAAATAACTAAGTAGCTACATTTTCATAAAGCTTAAATTAGAAATAAAATATATTAAATCCTCAGCACTAAATTGTATTTTCATGAATGTATTAGTACGCATTACTGAGCCATATGATAAAAAATAAATAAACACGACACCAGAAACCCAAAATAAAAGTCATTTAATTGTCCTTTGAATACAAAATACACGCATTTAAAAGCACGTTTCTCCTCGGGTTTTATTGAGAAGGAGCAAAACACTCACTGGGATTTGTGATTACTAATTAGTAAAGACTTTTAAGTGAATTTCAAGACAAACAAATATTTGAGAACAAATCTGGACACTGGGAAATAAGCTATTACAATCCTTACTTAAAAAAATATGACCAGTTCCCTTCATCCCTTTCACAAGAAAAAACAGTCCAATTTTATTTCGAAAACACTGATATAAAAACACCAAACACCAGTGTGTGTGTGTGTGTGTGTGTGTGTGTGTGTGTGTGTGTGTGTGTGTGTGTGTGTGTGTTTGTGTTAGTCCTCCATGTTGAAGTCGTACGGCTGGAAGTCGTCCCTCAGCTGTTTACAGCTCTCCTCTTCTTCCTCTCGGCTCTGCTTACACTCCCTCCAGTCGGCACGAGTCGGGATGTTCAGCAACACCTCGCTCGCCAGCACCTCCCTACACACACACACACACACACACACACGGATACATTATAGAACACAGACAGATAAATAGAACACACACAGGCTGATAAGACTGGAGTATAGGGCAGATAAAGCTAGTAGTAGTAAAACCCGACAGTGGTACCTCCCAAACTGCAGAGGGAAATGTTTCTGGATCCGGTAGTAGAGTTTCTCCCCCTGTGTCCAGCTCCACGTAGAAGTACGGAATCCCTGGAGGAGCAATCTGAACACACACACACACACAGACACACACACACACACACACAATAAATTATTCTGAAAATGAGACAAAAACTTGACATTAAAAACACTCTCCTGCAGAGTGTGTGTGTGTGTGTGTGTGTGTGTGTGTGTGTCTGTCTGTCTGTGTGTCTGTGTGTGTGTGTGTGTGTGTGTGTGTGTGTGTGTACCTGTTTGAGGTCGGTGTGTTGGGGGATCTCCATCAGCTCCATCTGTTGTTCCTGAGCTTGGACCATGAACGCCTCCTTGATGTCCTCCGTGGTGCAGCGGTCCAGAGGAACAGGCACCACCTAAACAACAACAACAACAACAACAACAACAACATGTGTTTATAACATGTGATGAGGGTTAGGGTTCATGCACATCTGCTTTTACACAGTATTGAAAAAAACAAATGTGTGTGGATTAAAAGGTACAGAGTCACCTACAGCATGTGTTGATTATTTATAAATATAAGACATTATTTTTAATGGTATTTTTTAAAGTAGCATAAAATGCTAAAAAATATTGAAGCACTAAAACAGTCTTCTGTAATTTATTTGCATTTGAATATTTTATTAATATGTATTTATTTTTGTATATATTTTATTTTTTCTTAAATTGTGTGAATTGTTTTAATGTTTTCATTTTATTTGTATTTATTTATTTTAATATTCATATATTTTTTAACACTTTGATTCTTTTTTAATATTAAGATTTTATTTATATTTTTTCTTACATTTAATTACTTATGTTTTTTATTTAATTATTTTTTTTACATTTTGATTATTATTTTAATATTTAGATTTATTTTATGTTTTTATTTTTTAGTTTTAATGACAAAGGCGCAGTAAAATTCAGTGACGGTGTTTCTACCTGCAGCTGGAGGTGCTGGCTCTTGTAGTTCCTCTCGAACAGGACACAGCGGGCTCCTCTGCTCTTGTAGAAGCTCTTCAGCGCCTCCTTATATTTCTCCATCTCCTCCACCACCTCTGAGCTCAGCTCCACCACAGACTGGTAGTGTCCGATGGGGAGGATCAGCATGTGGAGGGGGGTCAGGCTGCCTTTAGCCAGCGCCAGGTAACACTGCACAGAACACCGAGAAAATCCGTCAACATCACATCCCTGCAGCTCCACGACACTTACAGTACTGTCTTTGCATTTTAATTTATGTCTTACACTTCATATAGTTGAATATATATTAGTTTACTATATTTCATTTAAAATGTGCAGCTTTAAAAATAAATAAATAACCAATCGAAGTTTTGGAAAACGTCAATCAATTTAATGTCAAATTTGAGACAGACTTCACAATATTCATCCAGATATTTTCATACACTTTACCAAACACTGTGCTTTCTGCACTTTGTTATAAACTCACGTGCGTCCCGATGCTGATGACCAGGTGTTTCTCCACCTGAGGACTGGCCAGACAGAACCAGCATGGCCCGGTGGGCTGAGCTGCACACAACGACAGAAAAGAGACTCTTAGGTCATTCAAAACTCACCTTTTCACGCACTCTTATTCCACCTTATTTACTTTTGTTGTTATTTTTCTTTTCTTTACTTGCTTGTGAAGCGCTTTGAGCACCAGGAAAAGCACTTACCATGTATTATTATTATTATCAACCTTTTACAAACAAATGTTCTTAAAAACCTTAATAAACTAATAGCAAAGCACATTTTATTTATTGATATTATTTAGAGTACAGTTTGGCACAGAGGAAATAGACATACATGTTTCGTGTTTGTATCTGACTCACTGACTCCCTGTCCCACAGCAGGGGGCTGTGTTTAAACCATCATCTGTTTTGCTTCTATGACCATAAACAGCTGTGATCTACCTGAACCCTACATGTCTGATATTAATAAATAAAAGTGTCTCCTCTCTGTACTCACGGTGTCTGCGCTGCTGTTTGTTGTCCCCCCTGTCTCTCTGGAAGTCTCCTCGTCCGTCTCCGTCTCGCTTCCTGCCGCGGCCTCTGAAGCCCCCCCCCTGCTTCGTGCTCAGGTCAAAGAAGAACTGGCTGGTTGGCTCCTGAAGGGTAGAGATTTTCAAAATAAAATGCATCACACGGTCAGACAAAGCACATTAAATGTATTTGAAAATGATTTTTAGATGAGTATTTTAACTAGTTTTTATGAAAGTACAAGTGGCTTTTTTTAGTTTGTATGTATCCCACCTTTCAGGCAATTCAAAAGGTTTTGAAAAAAAGGTAAGAAAAATGCATCTTTAAGGAGTAAGAGTTACAGCTTTATATCTGAACTAATGAGAACATGTGTTAGCATGTTAGCATGCTGTACCTCTTCTTCTGTGGTGTTGAAGCTCGGCCTCTGTTTGCCCGGCTTGTCTTTACTAGAGAATCTGTACGGGTTCTCCGTCACGTCCTGAGGCTGCTTCACCAGCTCAGAGGCCTCCATCGCCTTCATCGGGGTGATGTTGAAGGCGTACAGATACTGCACACACACACACACACACACACACACGCACACACACACACACACACACACACACACACACACACACACACACACACACACACACACACACACACAAACACACACATTCTGTTACATTTATCATGTTTTTGTTTATATTTTGGCAATTTAGCGCCGTTCAAAGTTAGCCGAAATAGCATTTAGCAGCTCCTGTTTGAAGACAAATATCACTGGATACGTTTGATACTGATACACACACACACACACACACACACACACACACACACACACACACACACACACACACACACACACACACACACACACACACACACACACACACACACACACACACACACACACACACACACACACACACACACACACACACACACACACACACACACACACACACACACACACACACACACACACACACACCCCACCCCCTTACTAATAATATTTTATGAATTGTCAGGAGACTTTGAGTGCTATGAAAGGCACCTCAAAAAAATGTACTATCATCCTCACCTTCTTCTTGGCGGGGTTGTTGACGCTGGCCAGGGCGATGAAGCGACTGACGTGCTGAGCGTTCTCCTGCAGAACTACATGATTCCTGAAACACACACACACACAGAACTCAGGTGTCAGCAAGGATTCAGCAGAACCGTGTTGTTGCGTGATAATGAACAGGTACTCGCCCCCCCCGCCCCCCCCGGCCCCCCCCCCCAGGTGAGCAGGTTACCTGTATGGCAGCCTCTCATAGTGAGCTCCCTCCAGAGCAGCAAAGTGGTATCTGGGCTTCAGGTGGTCTGCGAGGTTTGCTACAGAACCGCTGCCACAGAACTTGGTGTTCACTTCCTGCAACACAGGAGGACAGCAGGGGGTTATGGGTAATTATTTAACCTCTGAAACAGCTGACAACACAACTTCACTACAAACTACATCATGGCTCTACATTAAGGGCCTTTTACCGGGGTGTTTCCGTAGTGCCAGACCCCCCGGGGCCACTGGGATGTCAGCAGGATGTCCACACCTCTGAACTTGGAGCTGCCGGTCAGCGGGGCCACAAGGGCCGACAGGTCTTTGGAGGTGAAGCAGTGAGCGGGGGCCGGGTCCTGCAGAGCCTCCCGCCCGCTGACGTAGGCGATCTGTAGTCCGGAGACACCCGTGAACACACCACGACGACCTGAAACACACACACACACACACACACACACACACACACACACACACACACACACACACACACACCTTTAACTCAGGGAAGAGGAGAACAAATTCTGACAACCTGTTCCTCCAAACAATCTAAAGTTTGGTACCAGCTGACACTATGAAATCCAAACACCCCTAGAGATGAACTGGTCCTTCAGTGTTTCCCACGGGCTTCCCCTGGTTGTTTCTCTAAGTCTCACCCAGGTACGTGATGTTGTTGGCCAGCTCTTCACCGTCGGCGCTGGGGAAACTCTTCACAGTTTCCTGGCTCGCTGCTCCCAGGATGTAGGTGTGGATCGGAGCTGGGGAGGGAAAGAGAGGAGGCTTTACTTTTAAAAAAAGGACATTATATTCCTGTTTTTATGAACGGGAGGATATCACTCTTTGTGGTTATGATTAACTTTAACAAATATCTGCCCGGTGATAAGAGGATAATGAAGCAGCGGAAACTCTAAAAAAGTGGTTTGTAATATCAAATATTTTATTCATAACCGTCTAAGGTTTTTAAATAAATGTGGTGGAGTGAAAAGTACACTATTTCCCTGAGAGATGTAGAGGAGAAGAAGGGCAAAGGAACATAAAGACAGGTATTTATCCAGGCGTTCGCACCTTTTTTAGCTCCAGTTTTGTACTGCTGCCACTCTGCTTGGGCCTCTGGTGTCGTCCCAAAGAACTCCCCGACACAGAGCAGCAGCTGAGGGACAAAAGCACCAAACATGAGAATCAAAAAACACAACGTTTGTGACTTTAAAACTGAAATCTCTCTTTGACTCACATCAAACTGTCCCGCCTTCTTCTGGATGGCCTGGACCCGATTAAACAGAGCAGTCAGCCGTCCTTCAACGTCTCCACACGCCAGGCTGCAACACACACATCAACACTTTAATATGTCTTTACAGCAAATACACAACATGGGATATACACAGGAAGAACATTTATTCAACATGAAGTCACTTTGTTTTTCAAAAGCAAACAGAAAACTTGAATAAATAGCATTTCAGACCGCAAAAAACCCCAAATGCAGCCAAAAACTCAACTATATTTACCACCAAACTACTTCTTTTTACAGTATGATGGTGTCTTAAATATTGGTAACCAAGTAAAGTAAGACATTAAACACAAAGTTTTGAATTCAGCTGACATTACATGACCAATACCTGCTTATTTTAATCAATAACAAGTGAAAAAAAAGAAACGGATCCAGTTGAAACTCAATATTGAGGTAAAATCCGATTTAAAATCTCTTATAATTCAGGTATTTTTTTCGGAGTTTATGTATGCCGATTTCTTAAGTAGACATTAATGATATCGTTTAATGCATTTATGTCAAGTTTTATGATGTTTAAATGTTTACCAATGAGTAAAACGCTTAAATTATACACATTTTGTATGAGATTTGACTCATTTCGTGACAAATTTATACAAACTTAGTATTCAATTGAAAAGGTTGACAGACTAAAGTTTACAAATAAACAAATAAACCATTAACAGCAAAGAAAATCGTTATATATTCATGATAAATCGATAATAAGACCCTAGAAATCGACATAAACAGCCCCTCTGTCACATCATGGTTCAGAGGAAAAAACACCAAATACTCAACAAAAGAGACGAGACGTCATTAGAGTCACTGTTAAGTATTCATAAAGATAAACTCACACTTTCACTGGTTTTTCAGCCATGCTTTTCCTCAATATTCAATGAAAAAGAGCAAAACAGTTGGCAAATGTGTGATTTTGGATTTATGCTGCTCCAACGTTTGGTCCGTCGCTAAAAGGGTCCGATCGGAATAAGAGCAGAACCATTCATTCTTTAGAAAACACGTCTTTTTTACAACAACATCTCATTTTTGGTAAGACATAAAATATAAGAATGTTTAATAAGGGTAGTTTAGATGCATAATTAGCAACATTAAGGTAATACAAAAACGATAAGTGAGATTGTTACCCGGACAACTGTTTAGAGCGCTCACAGTGGTTGCCAGATTTGTTTTTACACGCACATTACTCGCACACAAATCAAGATCCACTTACTTTCTTCTCTTGTTACAATACTTACAACCACATTTTAAACTTAAATGATATGCTTATTTTTTAATATAATTATGATGCTTTTGTCTTCAAACTAAAATGAGCTGAATAAGTACCAGAGGTGGGAGAAGTACTCAGATCTTGTACTTGAGTAAAGTAGAAGTAGGAATACTCTGTCACAGTAAAAGTCCTGCATTCAAAATGTTCCTCCAGTAAAAGTAGAAGTACCAGAGTGTAGGAATACTCTGTCACAGTAGAAGTATTCTAAATGTTCCTCCAGTGAAAGTAGAAAGTACTCTCCTCTAAATGTACTTAAAGTAGCGACAGTAAAAGTAGTCATTGTCTGATTGGTCCATTTCAGAATAATATCTCTGATATGTTTTATAATGATTGATCATTAAAGTGTTCTCAGAGCTGGTAAAGGTGCAGCTAGTTTGAATGGCTTTGTATACTGCATGGTAGCTGCTGGATTTACTGCAGGTGAACTACAGTCTTATTTAAGGGCTGATTATATTTACCATCATTCATCCTAATCTGCCTAGCAACTAAAGGTGTTAAATAAATGTAGTGGAGTAAAAGTACACAGTACCATATAATGGAAATACTCAAGTAAAGTACACGTACATTACTTAGTAAATGTACTTAGTTACGTCCCACATATGATTGTACAAGTAAATACAAATATTGTAATGGTATTTAATCAGACACCGAACGCTTAGTTTTTCGGATAATCTCGGACCTGGCACCCTCCTCTCCTCCGTCTTCATCCTGGCACTTCGCTTCATCCTGGTCTCTGCGAGTCCCCGGACCAAAAACAGGAAGTAAGTAACAAATCAAAAGCAAAAAATTACTTTCTGTTTGGTACTGGAAGCCGGTGGGAGCGCAGAGGGAGAGTAGCGCTGCAGAAAAACCCAGAATAAATCCCCCAAACACCGAGAAGATGCACAACAACCACTGATTCACATTGTGCAGAAACATGGCGCCGCAGAGGCTTTCATTAGGCTGAGGAGCTTGGTGGACGCTAACAGTTAGCATCACAGATAGCAGGATCCCGTGTCTGTATCCAAAGCTGCATAAATGCATTACATCTAGAATAATTGTGTGCATTAACAATGTTTTTCAACTTGAATCATGCACTGTTTAGCGAGTGAATCCCTGTGTTTAAAAAAGGGACGCATCGGACCTGACACCAGACTCCATTTAAAAAGTGACAGATTTTACATACTTTTTGCAGATTTCTAGAAAACACCATGTTATTTATTAAAACATGAAGTGTATTATTTTAAATATATCCAGCCTACAGTTCGGGGTACACACTGTCAAAAAAATATGTCACTCACATATTCTTGCTGAAAGTTAGCATTACAGATAGCCAGGATCCTCCATAGTTGCCTTATATGTACACCAAACTCCATTAAAAAAGTGAGTCAGATTTCTAAACACATGCCTTATTTACTTTAATCTGAAGGAAAGCCTTTTAAAAAAACAGTCCAGCCTACAGTTCGGGGTTTATACTGTCCAAAAATATGACATTTCTTTGGCAAATAATGACTAAAATCCAAGTGAAATGGATATTCAGATGCATACACCATTCTGTTTCTGCAGTGGAGGAGGATAGCGAGAAAAAATAGTTTTAAATAAAATACTAATGGTTTATTTTGTCACCCGAGTCATATGATGAATAAAATGGTCCCTCATGTAGGGGTTTAGTCTTTGAGCTGAAGTGCTATTTGGATTTAAATTGTGTATTTGTGATGAGAGTTTTACCTGAATTCAAGCCAGAAAATTAACAATTAATGAACAAATAATTTATTTTATTGGTATTTCTGTCATGAAAACCTTTATTCCTTTAAAGTGTCCCATATGCATGTTATACCCTTGGACTCAACACACATTTAAACAATTTTAATACAGTAAAAAGTAATTTTCCACTAAAGAACTAATGTAGAAGCCTTCCAAAATTGTCATAATTAATAACATGTTCTTTAATAAATATAAATTCCTAACATTGAATCATTATAAGGCATGCTGTACCTATATAAAAGCTTCAATAGAAGTGAATAAATGCCCCATTTTAAGAACTGTTTCCTTGGTTATTTCTATAAACACATGTACAATTGGTTTAATGTACAGTTTAATTATAATTAAACATTTTTAAAACTAATGTTAAACACAATGCCACCTAATTAAAGTACATTAGTTTTACTTTTGCACAAGTTTTACACTTTAACATACAGAAGGTCAGGTGTATGTGACGCCTGTACTTTAAATAATTGCCTTTTGCAACTTCTGCTTTTTTTATGGCACGGTGAAAACATGAAGTACACGAGCTTCCCTTCCTGGTTTTATGACTCTGTGTTTTCCTCTCCTCTCAGGTGCACGATGAGCTCAGCAGCCGAGGAAGAGGAGGCTGCAGCCATAGAGACCGTGAAGGCCGTCACACTCAGCCAGGAGAGAGACCTCATCCTGCAGTGTCATCACAATGGTACACACACACACACACACACACACACACACACACACACACACACACACACACACACACACACACACACACACACACACACACACACACACACACACACACACACACACACACACACACACACACTTAATAATCTAAGAAATAATTGGTGTGTGTGTGTGTGTGTGTAGACGAGGACTCTGAGCCCCTTCAGAAGAAGCTGCGTCTCTCTTCAGAAGAGCAGGACGTCTCGGACGCTCCACAGTTCTCCGTGGTCACGTTACCCAGTGAGTAAAACACTTCAGAGAGGCCCCTCAAACTTAAGGCTCTGGTTGTTGTTTTACCTCTTATCTTTACCCTCTTCCTCCGCCTCCTCCTCCTCCTCAGTGTCGGAGAGCGATGAAGGCTTCGAGGTGACGATGACGGCCACAGCAGACACCGACCTCTCTGATGACGGAGTCGCTCACATCCAGGTGCTTCTTCTGCTGCATCATAATGAACAAAAGCTTTTAAATATCACTTAACCAGCATTCAACTGTTAGTATATTTAGTAACGTGTGTGTGTGTGTGTGTGTGTGTGTGTGTGTGTGTGTGTGTGTGTGTGTGTGTGTGTGTGTGTGTGTGTGTGTGTGTGTGTGTGTGTGTGTGTGTGTGTGTGTGTGTGTGTGTGTGTGTGTGTGTGTGTGTGTGTGTGTGTGTGTGTAGATTCTGCAGGAGGAAGAGGACTGCCCCTGTCCTGATCAGAAGTCTGAAGTGTCTCCTGTCAGTCAGGCCTGGTTCACCACCAAGGAAGACAAAGACACACTGACTAACAAAGGTCCCTCACACACACACACACACACACAGTTTTTGGGTTGTGTGACCATTAGCCAATAACAACCAAGATAAGCCCTGCCCACCTGATCACCTGAATCTCCTCCTAGAGCACCATTGTGTTTTTTTAAGCCAATCATGTCTCGGAGGGGCGTGGCCAGCAGCAGCTCATTAGCATTTAAAGCTACAGACACAGAATCAGCACTTCAGGAACAGGGCTGAAACAGAGGGCGTTATGGGATGCTACAATTGGTGTTTCAGCCAATCAGAGACATGCTCTGTATATATCTGAGACCTGGAATATATTTCCTCTCTTCAGGTCACAAGTGGAAGCAGGGCATGTGGGCGAAAGAGGAGATCGACATCCTGATGAACAACATCGACCGATACGTGAAGGTGCGATACTTCCAGAATCTATTCACCCCGTTGTTAATATTATTTATATTAAGAGTGTGTGTGTGTGTGTGTGTGTGTGTGTGTGTGTGTGTGTGTGTGTGTGTGTGTGTGTGTGTGTGTGTGTGTGTGTGTGTGTGTGTGTGTGTGTGTGTGTGTGTGTGTGTGTGTGTGTGTGTTCAGGCCCGAGGCATCGAGGACCCTGCAGAGATAATCTTCCAGATGTCCAAAGAGGAGAGGAAGGACTTCTATCGCTCCGTGGCGCTTGGCTTGAACCGGCCGCTGTTCGCCATCTACAGACGAGTCCTCCGCATGTACGACAACCGCAACCACGTCGGGAAGTGAGTGTTTAATCTTCCTCATGCACAGAGTTGGCAAAAAGGGGAGTTTTAAGACATTTTTTGTTTTCACTATTTGTTTAATTTATCGTTTTTTGGGAATATTTTGACGTTTCTTTTTTAATTATTATTTTTCTCATAAATACCCAGTTTTATTTATTAAAACAAGTTTTATTCATTTTATTATTCTTCTGAATACATTTGTTTTTTACTCTTATTTATTATTATTAGTTTTTTATTCTTCTTTTTATCATTTTCTCTAAATACATGGTAACGCGTCTGTGTGTCCAGGAAGGCGCCATATCATTTACATGTCTTATATTAAAAAACCAGCTGGGGATTGTGGTCTGAAAATGTCTAAACATCAACAATACTTCATGCTGTCATAACCGTTTGAATTGTTCTCCCCGAGGTATACTCCAGATGAGATAGAGAAGCTCAGAGGGTGAGTAAACCACTGTATTTGATATTAAAACAATACATATATATAGTCAAGCGTTACCTGAGTTGTACCTGGTGTGTTTCTGGTGTTCAGGCTGAGGGAGAAGTACGGGAACGACTGGGCCACGATCGGCTCGGCTCTGGGTCGCAGCGCCTCGTCCGTCAAAGACCGCTGCCGCCTGATGAAGGACACCTGCAACACAGGTACGTGAGGTTATACAGTAATAGATTACAAAGAACATTAACCTCAGTACACCTTCAATATAATGACCTCGTTATCTCAGAGAAATATTTGGGTTTTGTTTTTTTCCTTGAAAATTTTACTTTTTGAAAAATGATGACTCGTATTTTTCTCATGAATTCAAAACTTTAGTTTCTGAAATTCTGGGAACCAAAGCTTCTCTGCATCTTTTTCTTGATTAGAGCTATTGATGTTTTCCATCAGGTAAATGGACTGAGGAGGAGGAGCGGCGGCTCGCTGAGGTTGTGTACGAGATGTCGGGCGTGAAGCCGGGCTTGGCGGTGACCGGCGGGGTTTCCTGGGCGACGGTGGCCGATCTGGTGCGAACGCGCTCAGAGAAACAGTGCCGGTCCAAGTGGTTAAACTACCTGAACTGGAAACACAGCGGGGGGACGGAGTGGATGAAGGAGGACGACGTCAACCTCATACACAGGTAGGCAGAGTGTGTGAGGAGACTCTCCTTCTGTAAGAGTAATCAGGACTCTTTGATCAGATGCATCGACACAGAGCTGAAAACAGGCTGTTCTGAGAAACATACTGTTCAGAGAAATGTGGTTCTCTCCAGTTAGCGACAAAGAATAAAGTCTGAAAAATACCTGGGAACATTTTGAAAAATGTATCAAATATATCCGAGTAATTTGAGTCCGAATGTCTGAAAACTTTCCAAAGAAATATTTAAAAAATGTCTGAAAAGGTGGATAAAATAAATTGAAAAATGAGGATTTATTTGAAAAATACTCAAAGTATTGTGTGAACAATGTCCATATGGAAAAACAAAATCAGATGATCTGATAGAATGATGCATTGCTTGATTAAACAAGCCATCAAATACATCAATAGGAGTTAAAATGAGCATAACCTTGAAAATCTACACCGGAAACTCCGGAAAGAAACATTAAAAATGTTGAAAGTTTAAGAAATGTTTGAATAAATACGCAAAAAAAATTGGAAAACTCAAATGTGAAAACTGTTCTAAAAATATATGTTAAAAATGAATGAAAACTTTCTTGGAAAATATGTGAAATATGTCCAAAAAATGTCTTGAAGAATACATGAAGTAGGAAAAAACAGAGCACTTTCCAGCTGTGGTATCAGTATCAGTACTTTACTCTAGAAAAGAAAAGGGTCTGAATATCAGTGTTTTTCCTAAATCCACACAACATGACCTCTGTGTTTCAGGATCTTGGAGCTGCAGGTGGAGGAGGAGAATGAAATCAAGTGGGAGGACCTGGCCGGCGGCTGGAGCAGCGTCCGATCTCCTCAGTGGCTTCGATCCAAGTGGTGGAGCATCAAGAGACAAGTTTCCAACCACAAGGAGATCCCATTCAACGGTACACACACTCTTACAGCTCTGTGCTATTACCAGCAGAATTCATTTCATCTCTAATTGATTTAATCGTTATTCTAACCTGAAACTCTACCCTGTGTGTGTCCTCAGTCCTCCTGAAGGGTCTACGGGAGCTCATGGCGTCCTCACACTCGGGGTCCGGGGCGGGGAGTCCCTCCTCTTCCTCCTCCCCCTCGCTGCAGATCCGACTCACCCGATTGGAGGAGAGCGGTGGAAGTCCCGCCCCCTCCTCTGTGGCGGCACTACAGATCCCCGTACAAATCCCGCTGCAGATCACACACCTGGGTGAGAAAGAGAGGAAGATTTAATCCAATGTCTCTTTACGCTGACGACACCCTCCTGCCTTCATGTCATTATTTCCTAATTGCTTTTCTCGTTAAGCTGCAGACTCGTCAGCGGCAGCCAGCGACAGTGACACCATCACCGGAGCCCTGCAGACCTTCGAGATCCTGCCTGTAAACACAACACATATTCACACACTATGATAAACATACTATAGTCCTGCTGTCAGACGCTGTCTGCAATAAAATGAGGACCTGATTTCCATTCCCCATCTCACGGCTCTGTTTCTATCTTTAATGTATTTGTTTTCCAGTCCTTCCACCTGCAGCCCACCGGAACCCCGGGGACTTACTTCCTGCAGACGACGTCCAATCAGGGCCTGAGTTTAGGCAACAACAGCACGGTTACCCTGACGACAGGCTCCTCCCCTTCATCACACGAACACATCATCCTGCACAGCCTGTCGGTCAGTAAGAAAGCGTATAAATAGGATTGGTTTGATTAAATGATCTGAATACTTCTTCCACCACTGATAATATCAATAGAAAATAAGTGTTTTTTATGGGATGTTTTTTGTTCATTTTGTGTATTCTCCCTCCTCAGACTGACGGCCTCTGCGCCAGCGACGGCGTCATCATCCAGACGGTCACGTCTGACCCCGCCTCCTCAGACCCTCTCGGCCAATCACAGCTTATCGTGGAGGAAGAGGGGCGGAACCAGGAGAGTCTCCTCGAGGGTTCTGTGACAGAACCTCAGGAGCCAATCACAGAAGGCTTCAGTGACAAGGTTCATTTTAAAATGAAAATATTTGTAAATATGATAAATATTATTTTCAGTTTAGTATTTACTCATTAACGCATTAAACAACGATTATTTTTTGCTATAACTGGTATTTTATGTGGATTTATTTTGCACAATAATTAATTTATATTACTCACTACATTAAATGTTATTATTGCCCTAGATTAAATTCAATTATTATACTACAGTACATGTATTTATTTCAATCAAATAAAAGTATTTATTGCACTAGAATTAACATAATTTCTTACTTGAATTTTTTTCTAATTCAAAATCAAATAAAATGAATGAGGGATTTACCTCCAATAAATATTACAGATATTAAAAAGGTTGTGTGTGTTTCAGGAGTTACATTCACCGTCTGGTGAGGATCCAGTGGTGCATTCTGGGATAACATCTCGGAACGCCGTGCTGATTGTGTCTCCGAACATCAGCAGCACCCTGACAGGTAACAGACAAGTATTTCATTATGTATTAAATGACAAAATAGACCAGGGAGATTATTTGTGGTTGACATTTTTTGTATATTATTGCCGATATAATACTACATTTTTCTGATTCAATACCAATTTAAAAACATCATCAAACAATACACTTATCCTCTTTATTTTGTACTTATTTAGGGAATATAGGCCATTTCTTTGGAGGATTTTATCGCCAGTATTTTTAACAATTGATTCCCTTTCATACTGAATTTATGACACGGACAAAATAACAATTTTAAGACTCACATGGCTCTGTTCCTGTCCTCAGATCCGATCCTAGAGAACCAGGACGGCTCCGACTGAACTCCAAACATGGTCGCTGGTGATTAAAGGACTACAGGATGAAGAGGAGGAGGAGGAGGAGGCTTCTTCTTCTTCTGTGGTGCTGCGGCTGCACATTACGACAGGAAGCAGACTCTGTGTGGTTGTAAATGACACCCCTGGATTAAATGTGAATACTTGCCAAAGAGACTCAGAGACAAAAGGATGTGGCCTTTAAATAAACACTTGTTCATATGTAAATAAATGTGATGATACGCAAACTTAGTGGTTTCATTAAAGAATTCCCCCAAAATATGGAGGAAGTTGTGTTCCTTTTATTATTTATATCAAATAGAAGGTGGAGTAATACACAATACTACTGTCCAGTGCAGCAGTAAAATGCTGCCTTGAATTGGACTGACTGGTTTGAATAATATGTGAGCTTTTGAAAACAATCAAGACTTTATTATTAAAAAAAACTGCAGATTTTTTTGTCAGAAAAATGGACTCAAATCTGCTAATCAGATCTTTTAGGAAAAAAAGTCAGATTTTTTTGAAGAAAATAATCGGCCAAGTTATAATTTTGAATAAATGGTAGCAGGCCACCCCAAATAGTCACCCAGAGAATATCAGGACATTCTGATGTGCAGTTTCAAAATAAAAGACCTTTGAAATCTGATATGGTTCCTCTTTTTTGGAGCAAATGAACCAAAAATGCAATAACATCCAATAAAAACAGCAGAGTCCTACATGTCTAGCTATTGAAAGAGAATCAAGGCTTTTAAATTAAGAAACTGCTGAATTTTTCATATAAATATTAATGTAATATAAAAACACTAAAGTCACATGACATGGGAGCGATTCTAAAAACTGCTAAATGTCCATCATTTATTCATAACATTAATTATTTTCTAATAATATAATTATATCAATTATAATCAAGACATGTCACTTATTAAAAATGGTGTGCAACTTGAGAAACATTTATTACAATTATTCTAGAATCATTTTCACTCACAGAAAACTTGAGGTATTGAAAATAACATTAGCTTTGTCACCTGCTGGATCCGAGGTGAATTCCTGTCTTATATCTGAGCTTAAAGCGAACTTCCCCGCGTTTATAATAACAACTGCCTCAGTAAAAGATCATTTAATTATCCCAAAACAAACACCTGCTGCTCACCTGTCGCCCCTTCCCTCCGCCTCCTGCCCTGTGTTTCTACGCAGTTGTTGCTGAAAGTAGTTCCTTTAAAATCGTATTTGTATTCCTCACGTTTTCACAACAAACCGTTATGGTTTCATCAAGTTTCTGCAGAAAGAAGGACACGAGGGAAGTGGCAGCTCCTAATTAACCGAATCACAGGGAGCTACGGTGGCCGGTAAGCGCCAGAAAACTCAATATGACAACACTGAGCTCTCACAGCGTTTTAATGATTTCTTCTTTTTACAAATGATTCTGAAATAGTGTAAAATCAAGTCCTTTGAGCTCAACTGTTTTATTATGAATTCTAACTTTCCACAAACACACATGCTCATAATAAACACACAGTGCTTTTCAGAGTAAACAAACGCAGAAATGTAAATCTGTGTTGAGGTCTGGTGTTTTTTATTGTGACTGAATCCGGCAGCCACTACAACATGGCACAGGAGAGGATTTGACTATGGAGACAGCGTGAATATCAAAGAGTACAAAAGTAGAAAAAGATGAGAAGATATTTGGCAAAAATAAACTTCACTGACCTCTGAGATAAAACACATCCCACCTGTTGTCTGGAGCTGAACCTGACACACATCTGCGTGTAAATACTTCATATAAATACATATGCTGTGTACAGAGAGTGTATATCTGTCACCTCACAGATGGAGGTTGCTGGTTTGATTCCCATTCCTTAAATTGTCCTGTATTTTCTATTTAAGTTTCTATTAGAATAATATTCCCTTCTTGATGGGGATAACCCAAAATGTATGCTTATAAACTACAATTCCCAAAATGCTTAGGGGCAGTAAACAGGAAGTATACTGTTAGAAGGGGAATACAAACATTATTTTAACCTATATTTTGTTTAAATGTGAAGAAATTGGCATAATAAAGTATGCAGAATTAGCTAATAGTAGCTAGTGTTAGGATGTGTCCATACCTGTACAGATATCGAATATTGGATCACTTTTATACAGAATACAAAACTACAAATGCTATTTTTCTCCAGCAACTTCCGCAGATTTATGGATGTTTACTCACAACCAACATTAGATAATGTTATAATTCACATTAAAGCAAGAATACATCGAGAGAAGGGATGACTTGTGTGGAAAATGTTATATATTTTTAGCCTATATTTCTACAAACGTGGAGAAAACTATAACTGAATTACTTTTATACGGAATAAAACTTAAAAATGTCATCATTTTCAAGCAATGTCTGCATGGCGTTTTAAAAAACAAACATTTCCAAGCAGATTCAGGAATGATTACAAGAACAGATTAGTAATAATAAGAGAAGTGATAATGGGTGAATATAAAATGCAATTTCTTCTTATTTCCTCCTCTATTAACCATCTGTCGACCCCGCAGATTAATCACAACCCTCCTCAAAACACATGAAATATGCAGAAATATTGAAACACCTTTATGAACAGGTGTGATGACTCTGTGTAAACCGTGTGAAGCCGTAAATCAAACGCACCTCACTGAGTTCAGCTTGATGACTAATCGCTTCTGTAAGATCCTTTTCCTCTGGTTTGAATATTCCCCTCTCTAAAAACAGTCCCAGCAAGCGCTAATTTAAAGTGCTCCTCACCTATGAAATGACACGGTCTGTCTCCGCCGCGGTTAATGAGCTTCATCACGACCTGTACCCACATTCATATTAAGGCTGTAGTTTCTCCTCCTATTATCCATTCAAATGAAATCATCTTGTGGCTAAAACGTGTTTATTCCTGCAGATCTCGTCTCTATGACGCAGGAAAAGGGCAATCATTCCCCTGAGGTCTTTATCTGTTCTTGCATGCCTTTGGATGGGGCTGGATTGGTATTAAAATGCATACGACATGATCGTAGAAATGATTAAATAACGTTTTCCTCACATGTACAGCTCTTTAGTGTTAGCGGTTATTTGAGACCTTCTCTAAAGGATTACTCCATTAATATTAAGCCTCCAAGAAAGATGCTGATCACTCCAGCATCTGAACGTTTGACATTCGGTCGCAGAATGAATTATGAATCTAATTAAGAGCAAAAGCTTCTTGAGTTTGCAGGGAAATGGAGACAAACTCTTTCGTGAGCGTGTTTCTACGGGAGAGGATTAGGGCCACAGGTGAACTTCTTCGGACTTCTGAGACTTCTTTCATCAACATTTAGTTTTTTTTAATTCTGACATTTCTTTTTTTCTCAATTTCTTTTTTTTCTTGGAATTTTGAAAATGTTCATCAATTATTATTTCTTTCCTCAGAATTCTGAGTTGCATCTAACTATAATCTTACAACATGAAACAACGATTCACTTTTGTCCAGATCTTTAAAAAAATTCACGTGGCCCTCATCCTCTTGGGAGAACTTCTCTCCTTGAACCAACGTCGTATTTCGTTTTTGCAAATGACTTTGAATTTGCAACACATCTGGATGGAAACCTGGCTGCTCAACCCAAAGCTTCCAGCACCACCTTTTTTCTGACGTCATGCATGTGAGCTTTCTTCGATGCCCGTGCTTTAACCCCACCCTGGTCACCCATTCTCCCTCAAATTAGTTCTGCGGTAACCCCTCAGTAATGCTCTGCAGGGCCACGTGTTCTTGTTCCTTTCTTGCAGGTTGGGGGTTCAAACCTGTGTCCGTCACACCAAGCACTCAGCACTTCAGCTAATTAGCTATAGCAGCACCACCACCAGGCCGAGCCCCACAACCAGTCCCGTCCACGAGTTCCTGGAGGCGCCGGCGTCAAGGACTGATGTGTAGTTACAGCCGGGGGTCAGGTTAGCTTGGGTGCTGTTAGCATTGGTGGGGTTAGCTTGGGTGCTAACAGTCGTCGCGGGGATTTGGCGCAACATGAAGTCGTGTTTCATGGCGGAGTACTGATCGGGTCCATGAGGGACGTTTAGTGTCTCCTTCAAAACCTTGTGACTAGGGTACGTCACCTGTAGATTAAAACAGGATAATAACAGTTAGTGTGTGTCTCTGTGTGTGTGTGTGTGTGTGTGTGTGTGTGTGTGTGTGTGTGTGTGTGTGTGTGTGTGTGTGTGTCTCTGTGTGTCTCTGTGTGTGTGTGTGTGTGTGTGTGTGTGTGTGTGTGTGTGTGTGTGTGTGTGTGTGTGTGTGTGTGTGTGTGTGTGTGTGTGTGTGTGTGTGTGTGTGAGTGTGTGTGTGTTACCGTGAAGGTGTAGTTTCCCGGCAGCAGCAGTCGGTAATATTCTCCGTGTTTGTCGGTTCTGAACGGACACATGTTGCTTCGACCTCTGACCTCCACAACCGCATTCTGCACCGGCACCCCGGAGCCGTTAAACACACGACCTTTGACCCCTGAACACACACACACACACACACACACACACACACACACAGACAACATATGGTAAGGATCCTGGTTTATGCTGTTCAGTGTCCAGGTAGACAGACAGACAGACAGGTACCGACCCAGGTGGACCTGCAGGATGAAGGCCAGCAGAGACTTCCTGTTCTCCGTCCACAGAGCAGGAAGTTGATTCTCCGGAGGAAACTTGCAGCAGGAAATTTCCAGAGTCAACTCCAAACACTGAGCCCACACATAGTTATAGTCCTGCATCCCACCTGCAAACACACACACACACACACACACACACACACACACACACACACACACACACACACACACACACAGAGTGTATTGGTGAAAACTGATCAAAAACTGTATTTTTTAGGTGACAAATGTGATTAAATCTTCAGTCATTTCTGAGGGTAATATGGTGAATATTTTAATGTATTCTGGTGCTTTAGAAATGAACAAAAACTACAACTTTTACACAAAATAAAGAATTGAAATCCACACAAACACTCTATTCTGTGACCACAGGGGGCGCTGCGGCCTCAAATGTCACTGTGGTTTTCAGTCAATGTCAGCACCAAGCAAACAATATCCAGAAGCTGCATATTTAGGAAATAAATCTGCTGTTTCCAGTAATTATGGGGTACTTGGCATCCCTAAAATATGAAATAACCCCATCAGAAGCCATTCATTGATATTCACACTGTATCTAGACTTTAAATCATTCATTTTTAGTCGAGGATTTGATATAAAGTATAAAATATTTGCTGATTCCAGGCAAAAAACATATATCTGGATAAGTTTTGCGTGAGTCAAATTACTTATTTGTTTATTCACTTATATCTTATCCAACTCATGATTAAGTTTTGCTATTGTTCTTACGTTAATACAGTTTCTAACCCTTGAAAAAAGGGCAAAAAGGGTTGAAAAGCTAAACAAATGTGCAAATCGGCTGTCCAGGAGAAACACATCTCCATCCAAATGTAAAACCAAATCTTTAATTTAACTGAGTCGCTGGGATACTTTGCATGCGTGTGTGCAGGTATTCATTAACTCGGCTTTCAAACAGGTTTATTTTTGAGTAAGTGTGTACTGCAGGCCGTGCCATGTAAATAACATGTTAATAAATACTGGATGAAAACACAAGGACAGCTTGACCTGCAGAAACCCGGATAGAACAGACGAATGTCCAGGTTTCTGTGTGATTATAACTGCGTTTGGACTTCTATATCACATTAAAGCAAATATCTCTGGTGTTCGGACTGACAGAAACAGAGATTTAAAGACAGCACCTTCGACATGTTTTCACTTTCTCTGATCCAGAAAATAATAGGAGGACTAATCAGTAACAAAAGTATTAAGAATTATTTCTTGCAGCCAACAAAGAAATGAAATAGAAATCTAACGCTTTCAAATAAAACATCCAAACAAGAATAGAGACATTTCAAAATAAAATCTATAATAAACACCCAGGGTTGGACTTATTAAAGGCACACAGACTTTGATTATGACATGGCACAAACCAGAAGTGAATTAGGTCAGTTAAACTTAATTAGCATTGAATTATCTGTACAGTGGAAGTTTTTCAACCTTCAGCGGCCAGTTCTCTCAGGTTCAGTCTCTGTCAGTTCAGCGATCGTGTTGCAGGGATCAGATTTCTGCAGCAGGAAACCAGAGCCTGAAGTTTCTGACTGCAATGTTTCCACGAAGTCCTTCTAGGAATTAACCTCACGCTGACAAGAGACCATACTGCTATTGGATCCTAAGCTACTTCCAAAGC
Organism: Eleginops maclovinus; assembly: GCF_036324505.1. Taxonomy (NCBI): domain Eukaryota; kingdom Metazoa; phylum Chordata; class Actinopteri; order Perciformes; family Eleginopidae; genus Eleginops; species Eleginops maclovinus. The sequence continues at coordinate 16,105,702 of NC_086365.1, forward strand.
CAACGGGATGATATTTACACGTTTAGTTCAGCAGGATAATCTCCACATATTAACACCACTTTATGATTTCTGAAGTGAAAAGCTAATGTTGGGCTATAAAGGAACTACAGCAAGGTCACATGACTTCACAACACCACCGCTAAGCTAAAGGTGGCTAATGTTGGGCTATAAAAGAACTACAGCACGGTCACATGACTTCACGTCTCCACCGCTAAGCTAAAGGAGGCTAATGTTGGGCTATAAACTGTAACTGTTGTCCCTATCAATTGAAACTTCATGCATCGTGCTCACCTGTGATTGGGTACCACAGGTATCCGTTGGTGACGCCCTCCAGGAAGGGACTGCTGTCGCGGCATTGGTCCCCGCGGTGCATGGAGGCGTGGTTGTGGGAGTAAACCTTCGCCAGGTGGTTAAAAACATCGTCATCAGGGCTGATGCTCGCCCCGCCCACCAGCTCACTGCCTGCAGAAATATAAAAGGTTTCAATAAGAGAGGTTTTACCTGGGTTGTATTCAGCTAATCTATCCATAAAAAACAGTTACATTGATTCATAGAAAAGGCTGCTGGGTTTTGCAACACAAAGAGTGTGTGGGAGAGTTGTTCTAAAGTTGTATATTTATCTGTCGCTGCTCAACCATGTCACGAGTCTAACAGCCTGCTTCCTGTCTCTCCATCTCTGTGCGTCACACTTAATATAAAAGGAAAAACTCATCTTGAAAAAACACACAACAAAACATTGACATTGGCTTTTTGAGGACCACCATGTTTGTTTTTTTCACGGAGTTACACTTCTAAACTAACAACGTTGGAGTCATACTGCTGTAAGACCACTTACTACAGAGTGTGTGTGTGTGTGTGTACCTCCGTTGCTGTTGTCGTAAGGGTAGCTGGCCACCAGAGCTCCTCCGTGAAGGTTAGCAGAGAGAACAAAACTCTCCATCCTCAACCAGCCAATCACAGCCCTGACCTGTAACACATGACACGGCAACCGGCCAATCACAGAGCAAGCAGACAACCAATTTTGGAACTGATTTTTTTAACAGATAATGCTGAGGATAGTCTGTATTTTCATAAAACGAACAGGAGCAAATAGTGGCTATTGTTAGTGATGGATTAAACCACATTAAGACCTCTAGCTCAGTGTTTATCAAACTTTTTTCATAAGAATGTTTAATACAAATAATATTGTTAAATCTGTGTCTTCATCCAAACACACTTACCTCTGCCTCCCGCTTCCCCTCGTCTATCTGCGGTTGTTTCCGGAGACCAGCGAACGCATCTGGGAAGTTTCTGTTCAGATCAACGCCGTTATAGTTGCCCCTGAAACAGACAAAGGTTGAACATGTATTAATGGGAACTGAGCTTTAACATCCAGCAGGAGGCTCCACGGAGCAGAACAGATTGCATGGAGGTCTATAAAAAACTAACCCAACTTCTCACTTGATTTATAACCTCAGTGAACAATTCCCTGAGGAGTGTATGGTCTCAATCTGTAACTTCAAGTATTCTTCAACACAGTATGATGTTTATTTTGTGAATTTTGGTCCCATTTAGAGAAAAATAGATGCTCTTATTGCGTGAGGCACTCCTGTTTCTGCCTCCAGGAACAGGGTGTGTCTTTATTCATGCATCAGGGTCAACGGAGGCTTTTTCCACTATTGTTTGGTATAAATGACTCATTATTAAGTCCATAACAATAAAAAGACAACCTGAAAATACCAGTAAACACACAAACAACTATTAAACCTCGTCTTCGTGAGCAATAGATATTTGAAAATATAAAGTGTGGTGCTCATAATTGAACAAAAACAATCGAAAGCTCAAATAAAAACCTTCAAATTTGAACATATTTCACATCTTTGAGTCCCTAAAATGAGGCTGTCTGAACAGATTTACGTCCTGAAATACAATCACACACAAGAGTCTCCTACACGCAACATTAGAAGAAGTCAAAACACTCATAATTGGATACTTAAAGGCTTTGACTGTGACTGTAATCTGTGTGCGTGTGTGTGTGTGTGTGTGTGTGATACAGATCTACATTGTGTGTGGTTTCCTGCCTATCAGTGCGTGTTGGGCATTGGATCGTCACATAGTTTAGTGTATAGATGTCAAACATGTTCCCCTCCCACACACACACACACTCTCCAGTGGAGTTTTTAACCTTGAAAAAGCTTCTTTATGGGATAGTTTGTATTGTTTGAAGTGGGAGGAACTTATCCACGGTCAATGTATCACCTTCAGCAGACAGAATTTGGAGAAACGGACAGAAATACCAGCAGGAAACTGAGAAATGTCTGGCTGTAAACAGTAATTTTACGAGGAAGTGAAGATGTCATCTTAGCTCTCTTCAAATCCACCAGACCTCATTGACAAAAACAGTCATTTTACCTTTGCTGGTCCCTGGTCTACCATTTTCTCCATTGGTACGTTTGTTGGTGTGATTGTGTGACTTTGATTACCCGTTAAAGTCACGCAATAACACAAATTAACTAACCAAACTAAGCAGAGGTACATCAGCCACTCCTGTGTTCTGGAGGGTTAAATGACTGTTTTTGTCAATGGTGTCTGGTTGACAGTTCTCAGCTCCCCATCTGACAGGTGTTTCTGCTATTGGAAAGATGATTTCCTTTATAGGAGTTGTGAGGGACCAAAAACAGAGCTAAAAGAGACTCATACCAACCCTCAAAACACTAAATTCACACAATAAGACATACACTAACCAAACGAAGCAGTGGTAGCCAAGCAAAGGATCTGGGAGACAGTGTGTTCAGCTCCCCATTGGAAACATGTCTGCGGCTAGAATACTTTTGGAGATGGTAGGGACCAAAATAAGAGCTAAAAGATCCTTAACAAAGACAATAAATGCTCTCCAGGAAACCAAAACTAGCTGAGAAAGTGTTAAAAGCTCCCCGGATTTCATGGTAATTCTCTGTTGGTTCGTCATGTGTACCTGCCCTGGCTGAACAGGCAGTCGGTGTCTGACTCATCGAAGCCGTCGGGGTTCATCGTCGGCAGGATGTGGATGCGGGTGCTGTTCAGTAACTTCACCGACCACTCCTCGTTGTTTCTGTAACCGCGCACAAGGTCGTCGATCAGCTGGAGCATCAACACCCGGCCGAGGACCTGCACACAAACACATAAAGAGTATTTCCTTAAGAACATTCATTTATTTGATACATTTCACACGTGCAAAGGCATAACTGAAATCCCTCAGAATGCAATTCGGTATTAAATATGGAACAATCGACTGGATAAATGCTTGATATAAACAGCTTAGGGCATTTTAGATTTTAAAATCGGTGGAGCTATTCGCTTACAACTTAATGCAAGTTAAAATCGACCAAAAGTATACAATCAACCAACTGCCATACCACTCAACCGACTGACCGACCGACCGACTGACCGACCGACCGACCAACAAGTTCAATAACAATCCAACCAACCAGTTATATAACCAGCCAAACAACCAAACTATTTTTGGATTTCACTGAATTAAAATATGAGGGACACACCCTAGAACTTCTATGAAATTCCTCATGTCACTGCTGCTCAGTTTCACCCTCTAATCCATTCCTTCCTCCCCCTCTCACCTGTGTGTGTTTCTCTAACAGGACAGGACATGACCTTCAGCTGGATGTTTCACTGTGACTCAGCAAGGACTCGAAAGACAAACCAGAGACACGTCGGAGGCTGTTTTTCTAAGAACTTTGTGAATGAATGAGAGCCCCAGGAGGCAGAAAAGAGAGAAGGGTGGGAAAGGTGAAACAGTGTGTGTGTTAACGGAGTGTGTGTACAGAAGCGCAACACACACACGTCTGGACTAGCAGAGCCTCTGGCCATCGTTTTCTTTCACTCCTACACTCCTCTTTTCTCTCACGTCACCGAAACCCACGTGCAGACAAAAAGAAGCACTAACTGTATCTATAACAGGTTTGTGTGAATTAATATCTGATGTCTCCTAAGATAAGACTTTATTTATCCTGAAGGAATGTATTGTGCTAGAGTTACAAAATATATACAATAAACACAGCAGCATAATACGAGGTAAATGGTGTACTTTCACTCCTACATTTATTCAATCCCTTTAGTTGCTAGGCAGATTAGAATGAATGATGGTGAATATAATCTCCCTTAAATCAGACTGTAGTTCACCTGCAGTAAATCCAGCAGCTACCCTGCAGTATACACAGCCATTCAAACTAGCTGCACCTTTACCAGCTCTGAGAACACTTTAATGATCAATCATTATAAAACATATCAGAGATATTATTCTGAAATGGACCAATCAGACAATGACTACTTTTACTGTCGCTACTTTAAGTACATTTAGAGGAGAGTACTTTCTACTTTCACTGGAGGAACATTTAGAATACTTTTACTGTGACAGAGTATTCCTACACTCTGGTACTTCTACTTTACTCAAGTACAAGACCTGAGTACTTCTACTTTACTCAAGTACAAGACCTGAGTACTTCTACTTTACTCAAGTACAAGACCTGAGTACTTCTACTTTACTCAAGAACAAGACCTGAGTACTTCTACTTTACTCAAGTACAAGACCTGAGTACTTCTACTTTACTCAAGTACAAGATCTGAGTACTTCTACTTTACTCAAGTACAAGATCTGAGTACTTCTACTTTACTCAAGTACAAGATCTGAGTACTTCTACTTTACTCAAGTACAAGATCTGAGTACTTCTACTTTTACTCAAGAACACGATCTGAGTACTTCTACTTTACTCAAGTACAAGACCTGAGTACTTCTACTTTACTCAAGTACAAGATCTGAGTACTTCTACTTTACTCAAGTACACGATCTGAGTACTTCTACTTTACTCAAGTACAAGATCTGAGTACTTCTACTTTACTCAAGTACAAGATCTGAGTACTTCTACTTTTACTCAAGTACAGGATCTGAGTACTTCTACTTTACTCAAGTACAAGACCTGAGTACTTCTACTTTTACTCAAGTACTCCTCCCACCTCTGCACCATCCTCCTGCCACAAATACTTGCTACGAGACCAAATGTATATTAATCCGCCACTAAAAATAGTCCCCGACAAATTAAACTAAATATATAGAAGTCACTTAAAAGAAAAGTAAGATTTACACCTTCATACCTTACTCTGTTCAGTGTGGAGGCATGTGAGGTGACACAGGGTGAGTATTTTATAAACAGATGGTCATGTTAGGGGTGAAGAAACCCTTTAAATGTCGTCAGCGTCATTACTCAGCTTCATAAATCCCGGCAGGTTACTCTTTAAAGATGAAGTGTTTTAATTATAGATGAAGTGTTTCCATTAGGAGCAGGGGAAGAAAGAGCAGATCCCTCTAACTTCAAACTAGTTTACACTACCCAGAATGCACTGCTGCAGAGTGTTTACGTAGCTGTGCATTAGCTGATGTAAGCTAACGTTCACTTTAGCAACAGATAAAATGTCTTCGGGAACAAAAAAACATCCTGAGCTAAACACAGCAGGGTGTGTGTGTGTGTGTGTGTGTGTGTGTGTGTGTGTGTAGGAAAAAGAGTTTGCTCAGCTGCACACACACACACCCTGCTGTGTTTAGCTCAGGATGTGTTTTTGTTTCCGAAGACATTTTATCTACAAAAATGATACTGTGACTAAACTCTGAAACCTGTTTTTGGTTGTTAGCCTGAAATAAGGTCTTTATAGCCCAACATTAGCCTCCTTTAGCTTAGCGGTGGTGACGTGAAGTCATGTGACCGTGCTGTAGTTCCTTTATAGCCCAACATTAGCCTCCTTTAGCTTAGCGGTGGAGACGTGAAGTCATGTGACCGTGCTGTAGTTCCTTTATAGCCTAACATTAGCCTCCTTTAGCTTAGCGGTGGTGACGTGAAGTCATGTGACCGTGCTGTAGTTCCTTTATAGCCCAACATTAGCCTCCTTTAGCTTAGCGGTGGTGAGGTGAAGTCATGTGAGATTTAAAGACAGACTAAAGGACACACATTGTGTTCCGCCGACATGAAAATATGCTGTTTGTTGAGGTAGAAATAGATAAGATCAGCTTCGAGTAAAGACATAGCATTGGAGGTGTTACCTGATTGTTACTCAGAATTTTATTTTGGAACAAGGCAAGCTACATTCCTGCTTCTGTTGTTCTGTCGACACGACTCACAGAAACATCCTCTTCTTTTTAGTGGGAGTCTGATTTTGGACGTTGTTTGCTTCCCGTGTTTTGAAAGTGTTTGCTAAACAACACAGTTTCGGGTGAGCGCGAATCAAAAATATGCAAACGCCTTTTCCGAGAGATAATTATAAATAGAGAACGTGCAGAAAGGGACGTTTTGCACCTCACGCACATGTACAACATTTTCACATGTAAACTGGTGCTTGTTTCTACTAGTGAAAATTGATACAACACATATATTGTAAGTACTTTGTACGAGTTTTTCAACGATAATACCTCAACAACTACAGGCCAGACTTTATAGATAAACTAAATGTGGTCATGATTCACAGAGAGGATGTTTCTGGAGGATTTCTCCTCGAGCACCACCCTGATTTAAACATTTTTAGCTCCGCCTACACTGATGGTCCAAAAATACCTAAAACATCCGTGTGCAGCTTTTATTTGTCGGGATGAACCCTTTATAGGAGAGTGTATCACAACGATGTGAGATAAAAGGGACAGAATGAAGTCTGTTTGTTATTCTCACAGGAAATTAAAGTCCTGACACACACACACACACACACACAAACACACACACACACACACACACCCACACACAATACCTTTTCAACGAGGCTATATTCCTGCTGTGTGTGTGTGTGTGTGTGTGTGTGTGTGTGTGTGTGTGTGTGTGTGTGTGTGTGTGTGTGTGTGTGTGTGTGTGTGTGTTTTCAATGAAAAGGTCTTTTTCTGGAAGTTTCCCCTGACCAGACACACTCCACTGACTCTGTTTGCTGACTGTGTGTGTGTGTTGAGGCGTGACTTGTCTATTTAAGGACATTTCCATTGACTTACACACAAACACACACACACACACACACACACACACACACACACACACACACACACACACACACACCCATAGTGTGAGCAGCAGTAGGCCGTCGCCACAGTAACCAGATGCTGGTCAGGGGTCACTAAGTGCTTCCTTCACACAGATTTCTTAAAAAGGAGATTTTGTTTGAATTAGTTTTATTCCTTTAACGGATCCATGTATTCATCACCAATGTAAATGATGTGAATATCACCAGCAGCTGACAGTAACTTACCAAGTACTGTAAAGATTGAACTCCCATCAGTCTATATAAGGTGTTCCATCTACAGCAGTAAAATGCTCAAATATCTCAAAACGATTGAAAAATAAAAGATAGTTATTAGAAAAAAAGTTTAAAAGTACGGGACAGAAATAACAGATAATTGGTAGAAAAATAATACGACTAAAGAATGGTGAAAACTATATGAAAAACCTAAGATTTATATGTTGAAAAGTGTGCGGAAAATTATGTCAAGGATTGAAGAAAATTTGAGGAAAATATATTTAAAAAATGTAAAATACTGAGAAGTTTTGAGTGGTATCACAACCAGCAGGAGGGTTAGTCAAATACAAAGACAGAATAATGCGCAGACTCTTCTTTTGTACACCAGAGATTTATGCTTCCTTGTTGTTGTTTAGTGTTTGTTTTCACAGCAGTGTCGATAAAGTTATTTCCTGTCCATTATTGATGTTGTTGTTTGTGTTGAAATCTGAAATCCAGAGATTTGTTTCATAATCTCGACTCAGTCTTTAAGGTTGACTCAGCACACTGTCCATTTGCAGCTGAGAACACACACACACGCACGCACCCCACGCACGCACCCACGCACGCACGCACACACACACATACACACACGCACACACACACACAAACATGGTCTGTCGTTTGAACACAAAAGTGTGTGTGGAGTGTGTTTGACTCTGAATGGCTTTTGTTGAGCTCTGTAGTCTCCTTTTAGCCCGACTTCCTGTCAATAGGGAGGGGTCCTGTGTGTGTGTGTGTGTGTGTGTGTGTGTGTGTGTGTGTGTGTGTGTGTGTGTGTGCATGTGTGTGTGTGTGTGCATGCGTGTGTGTGTTCACCTCGTTTCCGTGCATGTTGGCCACATATTTGAACTCGGGGATGCCGACGCTGTGACGGTGAGGACTGCGACCGAGAGCCAATACCCACAGCTCCTGACCTGGGACAGAAAACACCAGATTTTACATTAAAAAAAACTGCAAAGTTTTACAAAAAAACCAGATTTTTAGGTCTTTTAACTTCTGTAACATCCAGAAATTGAGATAAAAGTCATATTTGTTTACATTTTATGGGCAAAAAGGACTGTAAGGCATGCAGTTGGACAGGACAGTTAAACATAAATACACATCAGTCTGCAGCAAGGCTGTACTGTGTACACACACACACACACACACACACACACACACTGGTGCTTCGGTTGCATAATGTTTACTATCTCATCTCGTTGTGTTAGCATACTGACTGGAGATAATTAAAGCTAACAGCAAAGTACAGATGAGGAAACATCAATAGTTGTGCAAATATTCAGAAGTCAAGGTGATGGACATTAAAATATCTGTCTGCTGTCAAATACGTTTTAAGTTTACTGGCCAAATAGTTGGAGATTTGATATCCTTGCTTGACTAATTAGAAATGATTAACAGAAGCTCTGTTGTTATACTAAATGAAGAGGTCATACAGTGTGTCATTTGCAGCTAACATCATGTGTGGGAATCAGAATAAAGTCCTGAAAAGGTAAAGAATGTTATTCATTCTTATGGACTGAGTAGTTCTTCCTGTATGTGGTTAGAAGGAGGTGTCCCATTTCCTGTAGTGTGTTCTACAGGTCCCACAGTTCCGGAACACAATGACATCACTATAGAACACTCGGGTCAAGGGGGCGGGACATGGCTAAGCAGTTAACCAATCACAACCAGAGCGAGGCCAGCTAACCAATCAGAGCAGACTGGGCTCTGGTTTCAGACAGAGGGTGGAAAGAGGTGCTGCAGTACAGACAGTATGAGAAACATAAAGAGACGCTACATACTGATATACACCTGAACATCAGCAGGAGAGGACTCTTTAAAGTAGAGACACTACATACTGATATACACCTGAACATCAACAGGAGAGGACTCTTTAAAGTAGAGACTCTACATACTGATATACACCTGAACATCAACAGGAGAGGACTCTTTAAAGTAGAGACTCTACATACTGATATACACCTGAACATCAGCAGGAGAGGACTCTTTAAAGTAGAGACACTACATACTGATATACACCTGAACATCAGCAGGAGAGGACTCTTTAAAGTAGAGACACTACATACTGATATACACCTGAACACCAGCAGGAGAGGACTCTTTAAAGTAGAGACTCTACATACTGATATACACCTGAACACCAGCAGGAGAGGACTCTTTAAAGTAGAGACTCTACATACTGATATACACCTGAACATCAGCAGGAGAGGACTCTTTAAAGTAGAGACTCTACATACTGATATACACCTGAACATCAGCAGGAGAGGACTCTTTAAAGTAGAGACACTACATACTGATATACACCTGAACACCAGCAGGAGAGGACTCTTTAAAGTAGAGACTCTACATACTGATATACACCTGAACATCAGCAGGAGAGGACTCTTTAAAGTAGAGACTCTACATACTGATATACACCTGAACATCAGCAGGAGAGGACTCTTTAAAGTAGAGACTCTACATACTGATATACACCTGAACATCAGCAGGAGAGGACTCTTTAAAGTAGAGACTCTACATACTGATATACACCTGAACATCAGCAGGAGAGGACTCTTTAAAGTAGAGACTCTACATACTGATATACACCTGAACATCAGCAGGAGAGGACTCTTTAAAGTAGAGACTCTACATACTGATATACACCTGAACATCAGCAGGAGAGGACTCTTTAAAGTAGAGACTCTACATACTGATATACACCTGAACATCAGCAGGAGAGGACTCTTTAAAGTAGAGACTCTACATACTGATATACACCTGAACATCAGCAGGAGAGGACTCTTTAAAGTAGAGACTCTACATACTGATATACACCTGAACATCAGCAGGAGAGGACTCTTTAAAGTAGAGACCTACATATGAAATACTTTAGCTCTGTGACTTGAAATGAGTGACCAGGGATGTGATATTCAGGACTTCTTGGAGTAGAAAACATGGACTCATTAACAGTTTTCTGCAACAACCTTTAACCAGTCTGGCAGAACGGACAGTGGGTGCTCGACTGCTCAGATGTTTATCAGGTTTAAAAGGTAGTAATGCATTTAAAGAAGTCAATACATATTGATTGCCTTCAATAACAAGTAAGTAAGTTTATGTAGTAGTTTAGGCAATAATGGAGATAACATGAGAATGACAGAATATGTATCTCCTTTTCTCTTCATGTTTTCATCACATTATGAAAGTTTAAAGATCAATAAAGAAGATATTGCTGAGTAAACACAACGGCTGTGACTATGAACGAAGCTCTGCAGGCCACAGCAAGTCACACGCACGCACGCACACACACACACACACACACACACACACACACACACACACACACACACACACACACACACACACACACACACACACACACACACACATCTAATCTGAGCTAATCTAGGACACCAGCTGGCTTGCGTCCAAAGTGTGTGTGTGTGTGTGTGTGTGTGTGTGTGTGTGTGTGATTAGCCAGATTAAGCAGTCTACAGATTAAATTAACCACCCTTTGCAGTCATGTCATACATATTAAAGAAACACCACACACACACACACACACACACACACACAATCACACACACACACACACACACCCTGTGTTAACCTATCACGTACAATGTGATGGAGCGCTAGCCAATAGGAGCGCGACTGTTCAGTAGTGATGTCACTGTGTTCCGGAACTTTGGGAACAGCTGACCGTTTTTTCCCTCTGACAGAGACTGGGGGAAAGCCGTTACCTCTGACGGACTGCCCGATGCTGTACAGGTGAGTGATGTCGGGGCTGGCGGCACTGAGCTCGGTCAGGTACTGCTCCATCTCTCGGTTGTTGTGGTAACGAAACTCCAGCTGAGAGGAAGGGGTGAGGAAGAGGGAGAGGAAGAGGAAGGAGTGGAGGGGTGACATCACTGACCCTGTGGGGGGAGACAACAGGAAGTATACAGGTGTTGATGCCACATGAAATAAACTATATTTTAATTATGCTTTAAATCTGCAGTTTGACTTTGAGTTTGACTTTGAGTATTTTTCATTTTATTCAATATTTTTTGGACATTTTTACTCCTTTTGTAAATATCTTCAGTTTATTTCATTTTTACCTTTTTTATGGTCTTCTAATTTTAATTTCTTACATTAAAGAGGTACAAAATGACATTGACTTATAAAAAGAGACGCAAAACTAACGAAATGAACATAAAACGACACAAACTGAAACAAAAAGACCTTCAAAAGATTCAAAACCATTACAGAAATATTACAAATGACACCAAACAAAAAAAGTCTGAAACCTCATAAAAGTGTGTGTTCATCAGAAAGGTGTTGTTGGGCCTGCTGCACGTCTGAGCCCTGAGGGACTGTGTGTGTGTGTGTGTGTGTGTGTGTGTGTGTGAAACCGGAGCTGTGAAAGTGTGTGTTTTTGTGTTCTGTTTTGTCACTGTCAGTAAGTGCACTTTGTACAGTACACACTGTCTCTCTGCAGCTGTCAGCAGACCTGTCAACCCCTCTTTACAGGCATTTTAACCCTGTGTAAAAATATGTAATTACCAAATGTGTGTGTGTGTGTGTGTGTGTGTGTGTGTTTGCATGTGTTACTGTCACTGTGTGTAACTCCAGTCTGCAGATGTGTTTTATTGTCACAGTGTCGTCATTGACTCAGTGAGAGTGCAACGACTAGAAGAATGAATAAAGGAAGATTAAATAATAACAACAATAATAATTAAATAATAATAAAATAATAATAATAACAATAATAACAATACATAATAATATAATAAAATAATAAATACACATTTATAATAATAATACACTTTTGGGAAATGTATAGATTTCTTTATAAAGCTTTTTTGTCCATCGTGTTTAGACTCATTTTTAAGTGCAATTTATTTATTTTTCTATTCTGTTGTTTGAGTTAATGTGAGCTGATTTGCATTGGTTTTGTAATTTACAGTATGTAGCATTTGGCTGACGCTTTTATCCGAAGCAACATTCAACATCAACATTGGTATAATCGTTTGTTAGTTCAGCATTAATGTAAACAGTTCATTAAAAAGGGATTTAATTATTCTGCAATAATTTAGTTTGTTATTATTTTAAATCACTTTGTAGCTTTATTTTGAAAGGTTCTGTATTACAATTATAATGACTATTATTATCATCATCATTATTATTACATCATTTTAAATATATTATTTTATTAAATGAACATTCACCCAAGACTTGGTATTTCTAATGAAAGTCTAATTGGAGGTTAGTATGCAGGTGTATCAGAGCTGTGAGTACAGTACCTGAGCTTTACAGGGACCAGTGGTGATAACTAACTCAGTACTGGGAGGACGTTTCCCTGAGTTCTTATTCCACCAACACGTCTCTTTCCCAAGTTTTATAATTATATTAAGTCCTTCAAGTACCGTAAGTCCATTTGAACGCATACACTTGTGTACTTTTACTAAAACAACAGGTATTTTACTTGTAACGGAGAATTTCTACACATGCTGCGGATCGATAACAGACAGATATCAGCACCGACGCTCAGAGTCTTACCTGTCTGCAGGTCCGTACGTGACTCCAACACACACACACATACACACATACACACTCACACCGAGCAGTACCGGCAGAGTCCCGGTGCTGGAACCGGCGTGTTGGTAATCAGTCTGTCTGCCCCTCTCTCAATGAATGTTCCTTATTCACCAGCGGGCCTCTCACCGGGAGGGGCGGGGCTTAGAGCTTCCTGAGGTTGTGTGTGTGTGTGTGTGTGTGTGTGTGTGTGTGCGTGTGCGTGTATGTGTGTGTGTGATTCAACAGGTTTATGAATGAGACGTAGTGGTGATTCATTCAGAAAATAACGAAATACAACAAAAATATATAAATATATGAAGAAATTTCAAAAATAAATAAATAAAATTAAAATAAAATTAAAAATACAATAAAAATATATAAAGAAAGAAAAACAAATAATAAAAAAATACATAAAAAGAAAATGAATAAATAAACATAGTTAATAAATACAAAGTTCACGGGTAAGAAATAACACTGCATTGCCATCAGCTATGAAGTGAAACACATTTTCCTTTAACTATAAACCCTTTGAAACAAAGCAATAAATCCATACATGTTTACTGCTTTCTAAACATGGTTTTATTCATCATGTCTAACCTTTAGCTCTTCTTACCTGTAAGGTGTTTATAAAGGGAGAAATAAATGGTGTATATATTGAAGAGGATTGGTTTCTTTTCTTGAAAAACAATCAAGACAGAAAGAAATACAAAAAAAAAGATTAATTTTACTCAAAAATTGTCGGTTTTTCCTTGAATTAAAGTTCATTCACTTTTTTAGTCAAACTAGACAACATCAAAGTTATTTATCTTGAATTCCCTGAGACACAAGTCCTATTCAGACTCCTTTAGCACATTTCACCTTAATTATATTATTTAAAGTTGACATTTGGTGGAGTTTAAAGGCGAGTGTAATCTGATCAATTCTACTCTGGCGCCCCCAGGTGTTGACACTAAACCATTACAGTGTGACCCCATTCATCCTTTTGTATCTGCGGGAGTAAAGGACCAAGTGTGTTTGATTCCAGTGCTGCAGGGATGCATACTATTAAGACTTCATTCCTGCTTTAGTGGGATAAAAAACCGGACCTGTGATGGAGGAAAAGCAGAGCGAATCACAGAAACCCTCAGCAGAATCAGAAAGGAGGTTTGAGTTTGGGGGATCTGGCGCCATCTGTTGGCTACAGCTCCAAACTACAACTACCTCTCTGATACATCATCTGGGAAATGCTCCCAAAAACCCACCAGATAAACAAGCAGATATTAAGATATTTGGAGTGAGTGACGAGTGGTCTTTGAAGATGTTCTGATGCATACTTTAAACAAGTAGGGGTCATAGGATGTATAGTCTATGTTTTAAGGATGATGCATGAGGTTTAAAGACTCCTTAAGGTGCGTTTAAGGGTCTTTAAAGGAGGTAGGACACATCTTGGAGAGGTTGCATTGGTTATTTAAGGTGTTCTGGAGGACAATGCATGGCTCCTTTGAGTCTTTTTAGAGATTCAAATATCCTTGTGAAGATTGCATGGATTCATGAGGAGGTTGCAGGAGTAATCAGAGTCTTTAAAAAGGTTGTAAGGAGGCGTGAGGAGGTTTAAGTACCTTTGAAGGGGGCAGTAAAGGGGTTTTCCAAGGACTTTGGGCATTCATGAGGGAGAAGATGTCTTGGAGAGGTGGCCTGGCCTCGTTTTAAAGGTGATTTCAGATGTTGCAGGAGTCCTTGATGAGGTTGTTGGGGACCTTGAGGAAGGTTTGAAAGTCCTTAGAGTCAATGTAGAGGTTGTAATGGTGATTAAGAAGGTTTAAGGATCATTGGAAAGGTTTTAACAGTACTTTGAGAGGTTTTAGGGGCCTTTGTGGAGGTTGTAGGGTCGTCCTTGAGGAGGTTGTAGCCCTTTAAGAGGTTTTACAGATCAGTGGGGTCATTTAAGGGGTCTTAAGAGCCCCCGAGGAGGTCTTAGGGGTCATTGGGAAGCTGATAAGCAACCGTAAAGAGACTCAAAGGTTCCTTGAGGAGGTTGAAATGTTTTCCAGGAGTTTTCAGGAATCATCTGAGTCATTGATAAGGTTGTATCAGATCTAAAGAAGGGTGTAGGGTACCTAGAAGAAGTTGACTTGAAGAGTTCTTGAGTATTTTGACGGAGGTTGAAGGGACGCTGTAGTTTTCTGCTTCCTCAGCATACGCCTGCAGAGTTGAAACCTCTCTAATCCTCCGTGTTGTTCGCTGAGGTAATAATGTTGCAGTAATTGTGGCTCGGGGGGGGGGGGGGGGGGGGGGGGGGGGGGGGGGGTTGATTGACAGCTCATTTAAAAGACACGGCGAGGCAGATGAGCGGCGAGGCTCAGGAACAGGAAGCTAATGAAGCTGCAGGGCTGAGCGACAGGTACAACGGCACCGACACAATCCTCTAACGCTGCGTCATTTAAAGCTCCTTTAGAGAAACACAGACATGCTGACTCACAGGTTCCCTCTGAAATGAAAGGCTGCAGGAAGGGAGGTTTAATTCACAAAGAAGAGTCTCTCTTTTTCTGTTGCCTTCATTTCTGTTTTCTTGTTTCCTTAATAAATACTCTTGGATGTATTTAAATGTATTTCTTTACTCCTGATTCGTCTTGATTCTTTAAATGCTTAAATTGCCTTGTTACCGTTATCAGAGGAAACGAGCTGCAGCTTCGGAAGCGCTGACAGAAGCTCAAAACACATCGGAGACCAGGGGACAGTAAAAAGTGACGTACACAGCGGGAGACCAGGGGACAGTAAAAAGTGACGTACACAGCGGGAGACCAGGGGACAGTAAAAAGTGACGCACACAGCTGGAGACCAGGGGACAGTAAAAAGTGACCCACACAGCTGGAGACCAGGGGACAGTAAAAAGAGACGCACACAGCTGGAGACCAGGGCACAGTAAAAGTGACACACACAGCTGGAGACCAGGGGACAGTAAAAGGTGACACACACAGCTGGAGACCAGGGCACAGTAAAAAGTGACACACACAGCTGGAGACCAGGGGACAGTAAAAGGTGACACACACAGCTGGAGACCAGGGGACAGTAAAAAGTGACGCACACAACGGAGACCAGGGGACAGTAAAAAGTGACGCACACAACGGAGACCAGGGGACAGTAAAAAGTGACGCACACAACGGAGACCAGGGGACAGTAAAAAGTGACGCACACAACGGAGACCAGGGGACAGTAAAAAGTGACGCACACAGCTGGTGAGCGCTGGGTGACGCTCAGGATCATAAAGCCGGTCTATGTCTCTGTTGTTGGGAACTCTCCTGAAGTGTGATCACATGGCTCCTTCTGATGTCACAGCAGACCTTTGACCCCTGGCTGTTGGTGACGTTGATGACAGGCCCAAAAAACTGTTGCAGACAGAAAAAGACAAAACAGGAAATGTTGACCAACATCTTTTTTTTTTGTAATGCAGCATTTGGTTTCTACAGCTTTTCGTAAACGCTGCTCATGTTTCCTCAAGCTGCTGAATGTTCTCTAAACGCTGCAGGTGCTGAAGAGCTGCTGGAGACGTTCCTGCATGAGTTTTGGAACATTAGGATTTCTATATCTGCATCCTTTCTGAAGCTGCAGCACGTTCTCCGGTTTTAGGCTTTAAAATGACAGAAATAAAAGACTAAAACTGACTTGAGACACTAAACAATAAGACACAACATATAAAGACACAGTAAGGACTCTAAATCGGACAGAGATATCAGCTCAAAGATGATAAATCGAACTACAGACACTAAATCAGAAAGACGCTTCAAAATGTCTTTTACATCCTGGTCTTTTTGTTTGGTGTTTCTCTCCGTTTTTTAGAGCCTCTAAGCTGATCGTTCTGTCGGTAAGATACTGGAACAGACAGAAATATCAGCTTCAAGACTCTAAAACAGACCTTGGCCTGAAAGTAGACTCTAAAATTGACAGAATCATCAAACTGAAGACAGAAAGACGCTTGATAATAATGAGAGAACGATCAGCTCAGAGTCTCTGAAGACAGACGGAAACACCAAACAAAAACACCCGGATATAAAACTGAAAGCAGGACCGTTGCAGTTCGTTTGCACCCTGTCTGCTTCCGCACCTAGTTGTTAAAATGAGCCATAAATAAACCTGTTTTGCACTTGTTTGACAAAAGATGGATAGCATCTGGTACGTTGTGTAGGCGTGATGGATGTGCTTTACATGTTTGGAGTTTGTGAGTGAACTGTAGTCTTCATTTTCTGCAGGAGTCCTTATTTTTACACCAACACGTGAGCCGTGTGAGATCCTCACCTGCAGGATCCTGTCAGCGTTTCTCCGCTGCCAAGAGTCTGCACAGGCCTGATGGATTATGGTAATGTGTCAGAGGCCAGGTGCATGATGGGAATGGAGATGATGAGTGTGTCGGGAACGTGTTGGGGACAAGACGCTGCAGATTATGGAAATATGAGAGTCTGGATTTCAGGTTTTTCTTCCAGAGCTCAAAGACTCAGAGGGAGTCTTATCTCACACAAAGATTAACTTCCTGTCTGCCTGCAGAGGTGTGTGTGTGTCTGCAGAGGTGTGTGTGTCTGCCTCTCAGGTCTACAATATATTAGCCTTCATCCTGTGTTAGGACTGCTTCTGATACTACTAGTCTGCAGGAGTATCATCCCTTTTCGGTTAATTTTGTAGCTGCAGCTCAAGAGAGAAATTAGCTCAATTGAAATGTCGAGAAAACTATGTTAGCTAACAGTCTGTGTGTGTGTGTGTGTGTGTGTGTGTGTGTGTGTGTGTGTGTGTGTGTGTGTGTGTGTGTGTGTGTGTGTGTGTGTTTGTAATAATTATATCAGATCAGGTGTCGGAGCTGATGGATGGTTAAGTTGTTTCTGCTGCAGCCGGAGGCGACGATTAAGCTGACGTCACCGCACACAATTACTGTAGAGTCACAACCGTGTGTGTGTGTGTGTGTGTGTGTGTGTGTGTGTGTGTGTGTGTGTGTGTGTGAAACTGTACAGTGTAAAAAGTGGTTTAACTGAGCAGCTATAATATATAGTGATCATAGAGCGTTTGGCCTTCTTCCAAGAGATGTCATTATGTCATTTCCAACTCTTTGACGTCAGGTGGTTTCGGTTTGTCTGGACTTTGAGTCGTTATAAAAAGTTATTCCAGACTAACAGAGAGTCCAGTAAAGTCACTCTCACAGTAATACGCTGTCAGAGGACGTAGAGGGAGGGAAATGATCATGTCTCTCACCAGATTGAACTTTTGAAGCAGGTCAGTTCAGAACGCCATAACTTAAAGTAAGTGAATTATTTCTTCGATATTGTTAAGCAAAACAAATGTTGAATGCACTTTTTATGCATTGCTCGCAGCACTTTCCTGCAGTAGTTGCTATTGTTCTTATTATTCATGTTAAACCACTTCATTGGCTGGTCCAAATGCACTGGGACCACTGAAAACAACACATCAACCTTTGTTTACCATCAGCGTCCAAAGTGTACTAAAGACGAGACAAATCGGGGAATTTAACTGATTTAAATAGTTTTTTCATAAATGGCCTCATTAAACTACGGAAGAGGATTAGGGCCACATGGAAGACAAAATGTGGGGATGTGAAATGTCTTTATTTCCTAATCTTCTTCCATCTTTAACCAACGCCCTAAAACAACTACAGTAAAACGATGACGGAGAAAACGTAACTACATCTCAATAGTAAGCCACAGTTACAGGAGTCCCTCAAATAAGAGATGACTCACTGCGGACTTTGGACCATCTCAACAAGTGAACCGAAATGAGATAACTCTTCCTCCTCGGTTACGGTAAAAAATAACACTCATAAACGTGTGTCAGCAACACGGACGCGTTTCTTCCAGGAAGAACCGACCTCTGGAAACTCCCAGACCATCCAACAGTCACGCACTTTGAATCGGGTTTTCCAAACGTTTGCATTGACAGTAAAAATGAGTCTCCGGCGTAAAGTAAAGGGCAGACCTACCTTGTGTCGTGGACGTTCAAAGTGTGTAGAGCCAAAAGCACGGACGCGGTGATTCAGCACAGTCTTTACGTCGGCCTGTGGCACAAAAACACAATACAGCTGTGTTTGCAAATCACAGGATCAACAGATGCAAAACATACATACAATAATAATCTACACTTACCTAACAATAACTAGAAAAATACTTACTAACTTAACCTGATCGACACTGAACGTGGACTATGAATATAACTATAACTGAGGATTGACGATAACACACGAGACTGTCTGGCTGCTAGGAAATGAATGGCCCGGCCTATAGACATCAAACAGGTCACCAATCACAGGGGCGGGAGGCGTTTCCTGCTTTGTGTTGCGTAAGAAGGTCTCGTAGAGTGTTTGCTTGTTCTTAGATCCAGTTTCTTGTGTCTCAAATAGTTTTAAAAAACCAAAACATGGAAAGTTTGATCCACTGAGAACTACCTCTCTGTAACAGGAGTCAGGCATGGCGACAGTCAGGGTGCTGCTTCTGGAAACGCTGGAAAACCTGCTTCAGCAGGAGCTAAAGTCTTTCCAGTTCCGTCTTCTGAACGACGTCCCCGACGGCTTCCTCCCAATCCCTAAATTCTGCCTGGAAGATGCAGACCGACACGACACAGTGAATGTGATGGTGCAGAAATACAACCAACAGGCCGTGGAACTGGCCAGGAAGATCTTAGGGAACATCGGCAGAAACGATTTGGCGCAGAAGCTGGCTCAGAAAAGCTCAGAACTAAAAGGTGAGGGAGATGGGAAAGCATTCACACCAACGATCGATATTCAATGAATACAATTTCCCATTGATTCCTTTTCTATTCCTTTCCTGTGCCTTTCCTTTCTTGCCCGATTAACCCTGGTAAAAAAAACATGTGCCTACTAGTGCTCTCTTCCCCCCACCACCTGTCTCCAACATATACAATTACACCAGGTGCCCAAACGTGCCTTCAAAATAAAAGCCTGGAAACTACTCAAATAAATGTTGGTACCACTTTACAATAAGACTACCCTTATAAAGGATTCATAAAGGTTTATAATTAGGTTGTAAACACTTTATTGACCTTTAAGAACCAGTTATAAACCAGTTCCCAGTTTCTTGGCATCTCTTCAGCTCAGCAGTAACGATAAATGTGGGCTCACTATTTGGCAAGCAACCGGTCACAGTGGCCCTGTTTATCTCTCGTCTTATAAAAGCTGATTAATGATCTATAAAGTGTTCACAACCTGGTTTATGAATGCTTCTTTATGATTAATAAAGTGTCTACAACCTAATTATAAACCCTTTATGAATCCTTTATAAGGGAAGTCTTATTGTAAAGTGGCATACCCCTATCCTCACGGGACTGCGTACCGACTTTCCTTAAATTGACCATGGATTTCATTTTTGTTTCTCACAGAGGAGACGATTGAAGCGCCAGAGCCTCCAACAAAGATCATACATTTCCAACAAAAACTCCAATCTAACCTCGAGAGCAACTTCACGTGTGCCCCCGGGGGTTTAACGGAGACGATGGATCAGTATCGGTGTCTGGATGACATCTTCACAGAGCTGTTCATCACCCCCGGAGGCGAGGTGCCCATCAACGATCAGCACGAGGTCATGCAGATTGAAGTAAAAGGGAGATTAACAGGCACAGAAACATCAATCGAACCATGTAACATTTTCAAAAGCCCGACTGGAAACAGCGTACCCATAAGAACAGTTCTAACGACTGGAGTTGCAGGAATTGGCAAAACATTCCTCGTGCAAAAGTTTGTGTTGGACTGGGCCAAGGGAAGAACCAATCAAGACGTGCACCTCATATTCCACTTCACTTTCCGCTCACTGAATCTACTGAAGGGAGAAAGGGTTCGCTTGGCTGAGCTAATCCACAAATGCATCTGGGAAACCAAAGACATCACCAAGACGGACCTCACTGAGATCTTCACAAAACTCCAGGGGTCGGGAAACCGTGATTTCAACAAGAGTGAATTCAAGCTTCTCTTTGTGTTCGACGGACTGGATGAAAGCCGCCTGCAGCTGGATTTCACACGCAGTGGACAGATGCCGGCTGAATTCAATGTGGCACAGTCAACCTCCGTGGATGTTCTGCTGTCAGCCCTTATCGAGGGGAGACTGCTTCCCTCGGCTCGAGTCTGGGTAACCACACGGCCTGCAGCAGCCAATCAAATCCCTCGACACTTTGTCCAATGCATGACAATGGTGAGTGGATTCACTGATCAACAGAAGGAGGAGTATTTCAAGAAGAGATTCCCAGACGAAAAGCAATCCAGCAAAATCATCTCCCACATCAAGGCATCACGAAGCCTCTTCATCATGTGCCACATCCCAGTCTTCTGCTGGATCACTGCCACAGTTCTGAAGGATGTTTTGGAGAAGAGAGCGCAGGCTGATCTGCCCAAAACCCTGACTGAGATGTACACAGAATTTGTGGTGTTTCAGATTACCCTGACAGCCGATAGATGTGACAGAAAAAAGAGCATTCAGTACATCAAGTCATTGGCAAAGCTAGCTTTTCAGCAGCTGGAGAAAGACCACCTGATCTTCTATGAGAAAGACCTGAAAGAGAGTGGCATCGATATCCACAGAGCGGCAGAGTACTCTGGAGTGTTCACCCAGGTCTTTAAAGAGGACCATAGGATGAAGAAAGACGACAAGGGCAAGATGTTCAGCTTCGTCCACCTCAGCCTGCAGGAGTATCTGGCTGCTCTGTATGTGGTCATGTCTCTCATTAACAAAAACAAGAATGTGCTGTCTAAGCTGACGCTGGAGAAACTGTGCATGCCTTGCAAGAAACAATGCATAACAGAAGTCCACAAGATCGCCATTGACAAAGCCTTGAAGAGTTCTAACGGGCACCTGGACTTGTTCCTGCGCTTCCTGCTGGGCCTCTCCCTGCAGACCAATCAGGATCTCCTGAAGCACCTGTTGACTATAACACAAGAGTTTTCTCAGGCCAACCGGCAAACCATACAGTCCATCAAGGAGAGGATCCGGGAGAACGACTCGTCAGAGAGGAGCATCAATCTGTTTTACTGTCTGAACGAGCTGAGAGACGATTCTCTAGAAGAAGAGATCCAACAGTACCTGAGTTCAGGAAAGCTTTCCACTCGGAATCTCTCCCCTGCTCTCTGGGCAGCTCTCGTCTTCATCCTGCTGTCATCAGAAGAAGCCCTGATTTTTGACCTGAGGAAATACTCTGCTTCCGAGGAGGGTCTACTGAGGCTGCTGCCAGTGGTCAAGGCCTCCAACGCATCACTGTATGTGCAAAGGAGCCTACATGACTTCAATGTAACCCGTACGAGTTATCCGTTAACTATTTTTTGTTGTCTGACATATATGTTTTCCAGGATGAACGACTGTAAACTGTCAGAGAAAAGCTGTGAAGCTCTGGCCTCTATCCTCAGCTCTCAGTCGTCTAAACTGAGAGAGCTGGACCTGAGTAACAACGACCTGCAGGATTCAGGGGTGAAGCTTCTCTGTGCCGGACTGAAAAGTTCACATTGTCTCCTGCAAACTCTCAGGTCAGAATGCCATCCTCTGTTCAAGGAAGCAATAATGAATATTACAAACCTAGAATAGAAAGTAAAGACAGATGGAAATAAATCTGAAACTATTAGATGTGTCTGTCTGGTACCCTAAAGAGCAACTTGGACAGGAAGTAAGATGAGTTGGGTCCTTGCTCCCTGGATCAATGTTTCTGCTCAACTGTATGCATGTGTTTTTCCAGACTGTCCGGCTGTATGATCACAAAGGAAGGCTGTGCTCTTCTGGCCTCAACTCTGAAGTCCAACCCCTCCCGCCTGAAAGAGCTGGACCTGAGCTACAATCATCCAGGAGAATCCGGAGCGATGCTGCTGTCTGCAGGACTGGAAACACTCAAGTATGAACAAACTATTCGTCACTGATCAAGAGTGTTGGATGTTAAAAAGGGATATGAGTAAATTGGAATAGAGCTGAAAGGTAATGAGGTTTATTTCTGCCTTTGTTCCTTCCTCTAGCCTCGATCATGGTGGAGAGCAAAGATTGAGACCTGGGCTTCATAAATGTAAGTTGACAGACTGATGTTAGTATTAAAACAGCGTGGGGGCGGGGCTACATAAGGCGAATATCATTACCTACCCGAGATAAACAGGGCCACTGTGACTGGCTGCTTGCCAAATAGTGAGCCGACATTTATCTGTACTGCTAAGCCTTATATTGGCTACTTAGCTTAAGAGATGCCAAGAAACATCAGGATGGATGGGGAATAAACTGAGTGAACAACAGATACCAAGGATGCTGGCTGAGGAAGAAGTGGGAGTAAGCTAGGTAGCCAATAAAATGCTTGTTCATCTTGCCAAATAGTGAGCCTGTGTTGACGTATGAAAGCTATGTTAGAACTGGTTGATAACTGGTTCTTAATGGTTAATGAAGTGTTTTAGACCAGTTATGAATCCTTTATAAGGGTAGTCTTATTGTAAAGTAGTACCGCTTGCACTTTAAAACTTGAACTAATCTCCAGGTGTGTCAAAAGATAAACTGCTGCTGTTTTGTTTTGTCCGTCAGACGCTTGTGAACTCACACTGGATCCGAACACAGCACACAAATACATTAAACTATCCGCCAAATCCACGAAGGCGACAACCGTGAAAGAGGAGCAGCCGCATCGTCACCACCATCTCAGATTCGAATGCTGGCTTCAGGTGCTTTGTGGCACTGGTTTGACTGGTCGCTGTTACTGGGAGGTGGAGTGGAAAGGCAGGGTTTATATAGCAGTGACCTACGCAGAGATCAGACGGAAAGGAGAGGGAGCTGACGGCTGTCTCGGAGCCAACGATCACTCCTGGATGCTGCTCTGCGACGATGACGGCAGTTACTCCGTCCGGCACGAAGACAGAACGACGCACATTCGTCTCGACTCGTCTGCGAAGCCAAGCGAAAAAAAAAGAGTCGCAGTGTTTCTGGACTATCGTGCCGGGACTCTGACCTTCTACAAAGTGGCCTCTGACGAACTGATAACCCTCCACAAGTTCAAGTCCACGTTCACGGAGCCGCTTTACCCTGCGTTCGGGTTCGGGTTCGGGAATGGATTTGATGGCTTTGGTTCATCAGTGTCGCTGAGGGAGGTGGAAGGTGACACCTTTGAATCCCGCTGTTGAGGGAAGACACTGGACGGATAACTTTGGACAGAAACAATGGGCCTCCTGAAATGACGTTCTCTTCCATTTCTGTAAAGAGATGCATCAAATAGCTTCAGCCACAGTGAAATGTGGAACTTTGGACGTCGACCCGGAAGTGAGCTGCACGGGTTCCCTCGATAAAAAAGCGAGGTGATTTCTCCAGAGGATTTTGGAATATTGTGAAAAATAAGATCTGTAGAAAACAAAACTGTTTGATGAATACACATTCTGTTCAGCCGGATAATCCCCACATGTGTACCCTACTTTTATAATTTAGAATCATAAATCTGATCACCAGAAGCAAAATGCTAACGTGATGCTATAAACGAACTACAGAGGAGTACAGCGGGGTCGCACAACTTCAACGTCACGCCAACTTAAGATCCTTTCAACCGACTTTGGCCCTCTTTCATATTTTAACAAAGCTTTTGCTTTCAGCCACACTGAGTTTAAATGGGATGAAGCCTGAGAGCTAGTTCAGGCAGTCAACTCGAGCACCAATGATACATTCGCACATAACGCCCCTCGTCACTCTTGCAACCAACCAAACACAGTCTCCTAATCTGGCGCTCTATTTAAGCTGTTGGATCTACCTCGCTAATGCTGCTGCTGCTACTGCTGCTGGGCGACGACGTGATCCGTCTCGTTAAATGTGTGTCAACCAAAGACCTTTATTTGAGAAATGTTCCTAAATCCTGCCGAGAAATCCCACGGACTCTGAGACGGGGGAACCGGAAGTGGTAAAATGCTGACTCACTCCCGGGCTCCCGGGTGTTCCTGCACCGCTCTGTGAAGACTGTTGTTTAAGATACTGTGTGAAAATGTGAAATGAAATCACCTCAATAAGGTACATCCTGCACTGGTTTGTTTATCTGGATGCTTAATGTTTTCATTAAAATGGAAGTACTGCGACATGAAAAAGTGATGGGGTCACAAAGTAGCACAGGATTAATTTTATTGGAAACACAAAGTCATCTTTTCCACAATCTGCACAATTTCAAAATGTTGTTAAAGTTGAAAGAATGAATGCAGAACCAACCAGCTGCACTTCTGTGTCGTTATCCATTCATTTCAAAGCACAAACATGAATCTGAGCCCTTGTTTTTGGGAGGTTGTGTTTTGAAAAGAAAGAAAAGCAGCCTCCATAAAACCTGATCTGAAGATCTGGTTATCACACACAGATTTCCGCTGAGAATCCTGATTATTTTTGCGTGTAAACCTTTAACCGAGTTTAGGAAGGCTTTGTTAAGTGTGTGTGAACCCTCTTTCACATTTACTTCCCTGCTGAATCCCCAGCTTCTCCACACACACTTGTTAATCCAAACTACAGAGAGCTACGGTGTGTGTGTGTGTGTGTGTGTGTGTGTGTGTGTGTGTGTGTGTGTGTGTGTGTGTGTGTGTGTGTGTGTGTGTGTGGTAAAGTGTGAGTTAGAGTGTGTGTTTGGTTCGACTGCGTGTGCTCCAGGGTAAATAGTGTCTGATTTGTACTGTGACTCTGTAGCCTTCAATTCTATTTTCTATCAACGTCAAGTGTGTGGCAGGGTGTGTGTGTGTGTGTGTGTGTGTGTGTGTGTGTGTGTGTGTGTGTGTGTGTGTGACAGGGTTTCATGTCAGGTTATAATCCTGTCAGGCGCAGGAACCTGAAGCCGAACAAGAGAGACGAATGAATGACAGACTCTTTCTCTCTCTTTCTGTGGGGTAACCATGGTAACAGGCGTGTTTCATGTCACCTGGGCTGCAAGTTTGAGACACATTGACGTTGTGCCTTTGAGCAACACAAAGCTACAGTATACAAGTGTCAGAAGGTGCATAAATGCTGTAAAACTTAGAAATGACATCAAAATGATCTCTTCAAACTGACGGTAAAATTAAATTAAAAGCCAAAACAAGCGCATCAATCTCAACCAATCAAAATCAGGATGGATTTTACACAGAAAAACTTCAAACAGAAACAAATAACTTGCGTATTACTCTAAAACAGAACAAAGCACCAACCATAGGCTTTAAAATGATAGACATAAAGGACTGAAGACCCTAAAACTGACAGAAGCATCCATTAAAACACTATAACAGTAACACACCACATACAAAGACAAACGCAGGACTCTCAAAGGGACAGAAATATCAGCTCAATTTCCCTCGGGATAAATAAAGCTTCTTGAATCTTGAGTCTAAATCAGAAAGACGCCTCAAAGTTTGATTTACATCCTGGTCTTTTTGTTTGGTTCCTCTCCGTTTTTTGAGTCTCTGAGCTGATCATTCTGTCGTTAAGATACTGAAACAGACAGGAATATCAGCTTCAAGACTCTAAAACAGACCTTGGCCTTGAACTAGACTCTGAAATTGACAGAATCATCAAACCAGAGGCCATAAAACCCGTAGAAATATCAGATGAAATGGAGAAAGAAGACGAACAACAACAGAAAATGTAATCAGGAGTATTCAGAGTGATGGACGCTCCCCCGCCCGTCTCTAACGAGTAGTTTCAGTCCTGTGTTGTAATAAAAGGTTTGTGAGACAGAATATGCAGCCTCCTATTCTCCTGTTGTCACGCTGCAAACCTGTGTGTGTGTGTGTGTGTGTGTGTGTGTGTGTGTGTGTGTGTGTGTGAGACCGATATTTCCATATCAATGGTTTCCTTCTGATAGCTTCCTCCCACTTCTTCTCTCCCTTTCCGTTGGGATGTAATTGTGGCTGATTATCAGAGGAGCACTGTTATCAAAACACACACACACACACACACACACACACACACACACTCTTGGGGAGGATGTGAATCAGAGCAAGGAAGTGTTGAAGCAGCGGAGAAACTTGTCTGTCGAGCAGAGAACAAAATAAATCGCTTCAGTGAACAGAGGAAGAAGGAGCAGAAGGTTTGACTGACGGACAGCAGGAGAGGAACTCTTTAAAGTAGAGACACTACATACTGATATACACCTGAACATCAGCAGGAGAGGAACTCTTTAAAGTAGAGACGCTACATACTGATATACACCTGAACATCAGCAGGAGAGGAACTCTTTAAAGTAGAGACACTACATACTGATATACACCTGAACATCAGCAGGAGAGGAACTCTTTAAAGTAGAGACTCTACATACTGATATACACCTGAACATCAGCAGGAGAGGAACTCTTTAAAGTAGAGACACTACATACTGATATACACCTGAACATCAGCAGGAGAGGACTCTTTAAAGTAGAGACTCTACATACTGATATACACCTGAACATCAGCAGGAGAGGACTCTTTAAAGTAGAGACTCTACATACTGATATACACCTGAACATCAGCAGGAGAGGACTCTTTAAAGTAGAGACGCTACATACTGATATACACCTGAACATCAGCAGGAGAGGACTCTTTAAAGTAGAGACTCTACATACTGATATACACCTGAACATCAGCAGGAGAGGACTCTTTAAAGTAGAGACTCTACATACTGATATACACCTGAACATCAGCAGGAGAGGACTCTTTAAAGTAGAGACTCTACATACTGATATACACCTGAACATCAGCAGGAGAGGACTCTTTAAAGTAGAGACACTACATACTGATATACACCTGAACATCAGCAGGAGAGGACTCTTTAAAGTAGAGACTCTACATACTGATATACACCTGAAGATCAGCAGGAGAGGACTCTTTAAAGTAGAGACTCTACATACTGATATACACCTGAACATCAGCAGGAGAGGACTCTTTAAAGTAGAGACACTACATACTGATATACACCTGAACATCAGCAGGAGAGGACTCTTTAAAGTAGAGACTCTACATACTGATATACACCTGAACATCAGCAGGAGAGGACTGTTGTCGCTACATGAACACAATGTCACTGATTGTTGTCAGATGAATCTGAGTGCGTTAATCAGTCGTTATTAGTCAGATTAGCTGATGTGGAAAACAACATCTGAGTTGTGATTTAATGTGTTTAGACAACAACATGAAGAAGGCGGAAATGAACGCTGCTAATGAGTCTGTTGATGGTCTTTGCACTGTTTCACTAGGTGTGAGATGCAGATGTCTTTATTGTTTTAATAAAAGTGTGAATGTGTTGTCCTGAATAATTACACTGCTTAACTGTGTGCTGCTTGTGTTTAAAGCCCTAAATGTTGCAGACCTCCTAACCCCGTACTCCAGGCCCCTCAGGTGGGCTAACCCGGGGGCTCCTGGTCGTCTCACGCTCAAAACCTAAACTCAGGGGTGAACGTGCCTTTTCTGATGCACCCCCGCCATTGACTGCTTTAAATCCAAGCTGAAAACATCCTTTCATTCTGTAGCGTTTGACTCCTCATCTGTCTATGCTGTGCTTTATAAATAAATGTGATTGATGGTCAAAAATAGACAGATAATGTAGATTCAGATGGGGGATTGTTATTGTATGAGGTTTGTTAATTTAGCAAGTTTCAGAGGTGCTAAAAAACAAACAAAACTGGGAATGAAATTAAGAAAATCGCATTTTTACCCCAAAATACCAAAGGTCATTTTACCCATCAACCCAAAGGCAATGTCAGGTGTTTGTAGTCTCTTGATCAAACCTCCTCTAAATGGAAATTCATGTAAAAAATAAGTTGTAAATATAATAAGGTTAGCTGGTTGGGTAAAATATCTATGAAATAAATCTTGTCTGCAAAAAAATACTCAAAAAAAAAAGTCCAAAAATCCACAAAAAAAAGTGTGCTATGGTTTAGTTTAATCTCCTACAGCAAAAAGGCAGAGGTACCAGCTGATCAGAGCCCCCTGTCGTCGGGGAAACATCCTCCTTAGGTTTTAACAATGAGCAGTTGTCCACGTTTCTTTAGAACGTTTGGTACTGTTTTATGAGTTGTAGTCGAAGTTTTGAGCCTCTTTGGTTGTTGTACTTCATGTCTGTGCAGTTCTTTGGTGTCTCTCTGTCTGCACAGTCCTGTCACGGTTACACTCAATTTAGTCACAAGACTGTTACTGTGAATTCACTCGCTCTCACATCCTCTGTCCTGTATACAGTATGTAGTGTATGTGTGTGTGTGTGTGTGTGTGTGTGTGTGTGTGTGTGTGTGTATGTGTGTGTCTGTGAGTGGCTGTGAAGTGTGTGCGATTGAAAATAATTGGCCGCTGCAGGAATTCCCCAGTTTATTGATTTCCTGCAAAATTCATGGCTTTGCAGGACGACTCTGAGCAGCAACAGAATAATCAACCAATCACACGGACCGATCAATTAAAGAGGCTCGTTAGCGAGACGGACAGGTGTCAGACAGACAGACTCAGTTAAAGTGTAATGATGTGAGGAACATTTCCTGCTTCATCAGCTCCTCGGCTCCAGTGATTATAAAGCAATTAGCCCCGCCCCAATTTAAGGAGGTCAGACTGTACCGAGGAATGTGAACAGCGTCAGAGATTTACACGGAATCACCCTCTGATCCATCCATCCATTAATTCCTCTCATCCAATCAGATCCTCCCACTGACTCCTCACATTACACCGTCGCCACCAATCACAGAGCAGATCTATCACTGTAATGAACACTGCACAGTGAGTGTGTGTGTGTGTGTGTGTGTGTGTGTGTGTGTGTGTGTGTGTGTGTGTGTGTGTGTGTGTGTGTGTGTGTGTGTGTGTGTGTGTGTGTGTGCGATTTCACAATTGTGATTGGTGGCTTTACTCTCATACTTCCACTGCAGCTTCAGTTCATGTGTCACACTTAAAAGTGCCAGGACAACACACACACACACACACACACACACACACACACACACACACACACACACACACACACACACACACACACACACACACACACACACACACACACACACACACACACACACACACACACACACACACACACTTGTATTGCCAACAAACAGGGGTTTAACAAAAGACACCATTCCATTTCTTTTATCTAACTTTTTTTCTTTACTGGATTTTATTTGAATGATTATTTATATTCGAGCAGCAAGTGTAACATAGCAGATAAAACCCGAGGAAACACACAACGCTGTCAGCTTCTTCTTGAACTCGAACAGCAGATTTATTTCTGTGTTTTACGCCTTAAATTTGATTAGGTTGAAGCTCAGAAGTGAGTCTAACAGAAAAGAAATCTGATGAATCTGGGTTGAAAAACGGGAAACCTGTCCAACTAGATCAACATTAATTCATAAAAACTACACACACACACACGCACACCACACACACACACACACACACACACACACACACACACACACACACACACACACACACACACACACACACACACACACACACACACACACACACACAGGAGAGTGGAAACATCATTTATTCAATATTCCATTACCTTCTCGTTCGAGGTGAGACACTCATTTATTCTCATCAGAGAGCGGGAGGGAAACAGGATATTGTGTATTAACTCCATCAGTGTAATGATGTGGAGCTTTTATATAGTTTATAACGATGTGTGTGTGTGTGTGTGTGTGTGTGTGTGTGTGTGTGTGTGTGTGTGTGTGTGTGTGTGTGTGTGTGTGTGTGTGTGTGTAAGTAGACTTC